>NW_026652286.1:14470416-14615324 GCF_009828535.3 Hylobates moloch | reverse complement strand
ATAAATATGTCATATATAAATATATATAATATATATTTATATATAAATATAAAAATATATAAATATTTACATATGATATGTATTTCTATAATATATATTATATATAATGTATATATTATATACAAATATGTATTTATATAATATATATTATATATAAATATGTATTTATATAATATATTATATATAATGTATATATTATATATAAATGTGTATTTATATATAAAGCATATATATTATATATATAAATATATATATATTTTTTCTTTTTAAACTTTAAGTTCAGGGGTGCATGTGCAGGTTTGTTATATACGTAAACTTGTGTCATGTGTGTTTGATGTACAGATTATTTTGTCACTCAGGGACTAAGCCTAGTAGTACCCAATAGTTATTTTTTCTGCTCTTCTCCCTCCTCTCATCCTCCACAGTCTGGTAGGTCCTAGTGTCTGTTGTTCCCCTCTTTGTGTCCATGTGTTCTCATCATTTAGCTTCCACTTATAAGTGAGAACGTGTGGTATTTGGTTTTCTGTTCGTGCATTATTTATTAAGGATAGTGGCCTCCAGCCCCATCCATGTTCCTGTAAAGGACATGACATCATTCTTTTTTTATGGCTGCATAGTATTCCATGGTACATATGTAGCATATTTTTAAAAAATCGAGTCTTCCATTGATGAACATTTAGGTTGATTCCATGTCTTTGCTCTTGTGAATAGTGCTACAATGAACATATACATGCATGTGTCTTTATGATAAAACAATATATATTTATTTGGATATATACCCAGTAATGGGATTGCTGGGTCCAGTGGTAGTTCTGTTTTTAGCTCTTTGAGGAGTCACCACACTGCTTTCCACAGTGGCTGAACTAGTTTACATTCCCACCAACAGTGTATCAGCCTTCCCTTTTCTCTGCAACCTCATCAGCATCTGTTATTTTTTGACTTTTAATAATAGCCATTCTGACTGGTGTGAGATGGTATCTCATGGTTTTGATTTGCGTTTCTGTAATGATCAGTGATAAGCTTTTTTTCATATGCTTGTTGGCCACACGTATGTCTTTTGAAGAGTGTCTGTTCATGTGTAAAGGAATTATTTTAAATGTCCTAACTGGTTCTGGATCCAGCTGCTTAAAAATATATATCTTGCCTAATACTTAAGCAACTTATATTAAGAATATATATTTGGAGGCCGGGCGCGGTGGCTCACGCCTGTAATCCCAGCACTTTGGGAGGCCGAGGTGGGCGAATCACAAGGTCAGGAGATCGAGACCATCCTGGCTAACACAGTGAAACCCCGTCTCTACTAAAAATACAAAAAATTAGCCAGGCGTGGTGGTGGGCACCTGTAGTCCCAGCTACTCGGGAGGCTGAGGCAGGAGAATGGCGTGAACGCGGGAGGCAGAGCTTGCAGTGAGCTGAGATTGCGCCACTGCACTCCAGCCTGGGCGACAGAGCGAGACTCTGTCTCAAAAAAAAAAAAAAAAAAGAATATATATTTGGAGAAGTACTGAGTCAGTGGAGACTTTTAGGATAGTCAGTACTTATGTGGCCTAGTTAAGGAAGAATATGTCACTTCTTTTGGTTGGCTTGGTATGTAGTTAAGAGTGGTTTGGAGGAAGAACAACTTAATATTAGTGTGCTGCTTCTGTAGCTTTGCCATAGCTGTTCTTTGGGACCTTGTCTTAGTCACTTGTAGGACAAAGATAGAATAGATACTTGGAGGATGTATGGTACATATTTATAAGTTTGTCAAATGAAACCTTGAGCTTTTTGGCAGACCAGGCTGTTCTCCTCAGTTGATACTTGGAACATATGTTACTAAACAAAGGCAACATATTGTCTGGATTCTGAGACACCACTGTTAATGCCAGGGACCTAGAGCCTCTGTTCTTACTGTGTGGAAATTAAAACAACTGGATGAGTATTGTCAGTATGTATTGTATTTTTAGGACAGCATTTGTGGTTTGGAGACAGTTAAGTTATTAAGCAGACTTATTTTGTCTTTTATATTTGGCAGTTAATGCCAAGTTAGTACTTGAGAAGGCTTTTTTCAACAGAAAGTGCTTGAAATGGAGCAAACTGAGGACCATATTTTTGACCTTAAATGTATTTTGTTACCTTAAACTAATTTCTCTAATTTTTATATTTGATCTTTTCTCTTTTTATATTTATTTTTTTCTATTTTTGTATTTATTTTTTCTTTTACAGACAGGGTTTTGCTCCATGGCCCAGGCTGGAATATAGTGGTATGATCATAGCTCACTGCAGCCTCAACCTCCTGAGTTCAGGAGATCCTTCTGCCTCAGTCTCCAAATAGCTGAGACTACAGGAGGTATCGCCACCATGTCTGCTAATTTTTTCATTTCTTTTTCTTTCTTTCTAACATGGTCTTGCTGACACTTGAATTTTTTCATTTTTTGTAGAGACGGGGTTGTGCTTTGTTGCTCTGGCTGGTCTTGAACTCCTGGGCCCAGGCGATCCTCCTGCCTTGGCCTCCCAAAGTGCTGGGATCACAGGCATGAGCCATCGTGCCCGGCCCAATTTCTCTAATTTTCTAAAATAATGAGACCTTTTCCATTCTGTAGGAGACTGAGTGGGAGAGCAGATGGTGAGGCGGTGAGGCAGGGGAGACTGGGCAGTAGAAGTGGGAGGAGCTTGGTTTAATTGGATTTGGGAGACTGAAATCTGCTTTAATTAATTAATTTATTTTTGAGACAGGGCCTCGCTCTGTCACCCAGGCTGGAGTGCAGTGGTGCGATCTTGGCTCACTGCAACCTTCGCCTCCGGGGTTCAAGTGATTCTCATGTCTCAGCCTCCTGAGTAGTTGGGATTACAGGTGCCTGCCACCACACCTGGCTAATTTTTGTATTTTTAGTAGAGATGGGATTTTGCCATGTTGTCCAGGGTGGTCTCAAACTCCTGGCCTCAAGTGATCTGCCCACCTTGGCCTCCCAAAGTGCTGGGATTACAGTAAGCCACCGCGCCTGGCTGCTATGATTTTAAATGTCCAAGTTGCTGGAGACCAGAGTTCACTTAGTGAAAAATTGTAATAGCTTGAGGGAAAGATTAAGTCAGTGACCTGCTAAGTGATCAGTCTTGTGAAATAATAGCATCTCTGTTTATCATCCTTGACCTCAGTTTTTAAAATCCCTCCCCCAACCCCTTCCTCTTTCTGTCTTTTGTTTCTTCAATCTGAGAGACTTTTCCTTAAGGTGGAGTTTGGGGAAGATAAGCTTTTTCTACAATTAAAAAAAAAAAAAAGAAAGTCTTATGTTCCAGGACTAATCTGAAGCTCCCAAGTGTGAAGACTATAGAACATAATATTGCTGTTAAAATGAGTTTGAGTTATAGGATATATCCTTTTAGTTTCTGGAGATCTTAAAAAATAAAACTAAGATACATCATGTATGAATTAAAACTCAGACTTCTGATATCTATGTCTGTCACACAGTCCTTTTCACCTTCTTCTGAGATAAATATCTTTTAAAGACTAGATTTCTAGGTACACTTTCACCTTGCATTTTCTTTGCTGCTAACCTTTTCTTTTCTTTTTTTTAAACAAAAAGGTCACACTTAAAGAAAAGTGGATATTTAGAGAAGCATAATAAAGGAAAATGTAGTATTTGCTCATTTGAGCTGTACTTTTAAGTTGTAAAAGACTTATTCTTTCGTATAATTCTTGATCATTTTGAAAGTAAAGGATTGCCAAGGCTGGTCAGATAGAATTTCTTTTTATTTTGAGTAATTGTTTATGCTGGAACACCTTTTCCCATCCAAGTACTGATGAAGTCTGACCCTGCTTAGCCTCCAAGATCAGGCACGTTCCAAGATCAGAAACTTTTCCATTTCTAATCTAGTTGGAAAAAAAAGTTTAGATTTGGTAGGCATTGAAATCAATAGAGTATGAGGTGAGCTCCTCACCCTAAAAATTTTGTAGCTTTTATAAATTATATTTGATTTAATATGGATTACCAAGAAAATTGTCTTAAGGATGCTAGAAAATAAAAACTTGGCTGTATTTGGCTAGACAGTTACTTTACTGTAGAAATTTTAGAAAGTATTTGATTTGCTAAAAAAAAAGTTGTTTATTTCAAATTCTTTACTTCCCCCTACTTGGTTGTATATTATTTATAAACATACAAAATATTTTAGAGTTTTTAAAAACAAAATAGTGAACTTGAAAACATTTGCAGGAAATAACTTTGCTTATTAAATATTTCCTACCCTACAAATTGGCATATAAAGGCCTAAAAATGCCAACTTTTAAAGTCTGTTTCAACTTTTTAAAAGCATATTTCAATTACGTGTTACCTCTTTAATAATACAGAGAGTCTGGTGGGTTTGGTAAACTATACGACTTTAGATATATAATGCTACAGTTTTAAATAGTTAATGAGATGGAGTGATAACATTGAAAACTGAACCTGACTTTCTAGACATTTCTTCCAAAGTATGACTTAAATTAGTGCTTCTGAAGGCTCTATGTATGTAATTTATTACAATTTCGATTGAGTTTAAATAGGGTATAGTGACATAAAATCACTGTGAAAATTACAGGTTATGCTGCTATATAACCTGTAGCTATGATGCTGTGCTATATTCTCAAAGCCAAATAAGAATGTTTTGGGCCAACTTCTAATAAGACATTTTCAATGGAGACAGTAAAATGTCTCTGCAGTGTATTGGTTGTAGTTTTGTATTTTAAAGTTAGGTAAGAATAATATTGGGTTCAAAAATAGTGGATTTGTAATCACTGTTTAGTGTGCTTTAAATATTTTTTGTAGCTGATGACAGACTGTGGCCACAAAAAAGATAGAAATTTTATTATGACAGATAATGATAAAATATTTGTATGAAAACTATTTATCTTATTGGCCAGGCATGGTGGCTCATGCCTGTAATCCCAGCACTTTGGGAGGCTGTGGTGGGTGGATCGCTTGAGCACAGGAGTTCAAGACCAGACTGGGCAACGTGGTGAAACCCCGTCTCTACAAAAAATACAATAACTGGCTGGGCATGGTGGTGTGCACCTGTAGCCCCAGCTACTGGGGAGGCTGAGGTGGGAGATAACTTGAGCCCAGGAGGTCGAGGCTGCGGTGAGCTGAGCTCTTACCACACTGCAATCCAGCTTGAGTGATGGAGCGAGACCTTGTCTCAAAAAAAAAAAAAAAAGCAAAATGGGCTGGGCATGGTGGCTGACGTCTGTAATCCCAGCACTTTGGGAGGCCGAGGCGGACGGGTCACAAGGTCAGGAGATCGAGACCATCCTGGCTAACACGGTGAAACCCCATCTCTACTAAAAACAAAAAAAAATAGCTGGGCGTGGTGGCGGGCGCCTGTAGTCCCAGCTACTCATGAGGCTGAGGCAGGAGAATGGCGTGAACCTGGGAGGTGGAGTTTGCAGAGAGCCGAGATCGAGCTACTGCACTCCAGCCTGGGCGACAGAGTGAGACTTCATCTCAAAAAAAAAAAAAAAAAAAAAAAACCCAACAACAAAACAAACCTATTTTATCTAGTACATATTTGAATGTCCACTAAGTGCAAGGTACTGTGCAGTGAATGAAGAGACTAACACGTGGTCCCAGCTTTGAACAAGTATATGATAAGTGAAATTAGCTGAATACTGTAAATTTTCTTTTATATTTGTATATGTGCACCTAAGTTAGAAAAACACTGCTTAAGAAAAATGATTAACAATAGCACATTCAAACTTCTTAGGCTGTTTACTTTATTAAATATGAAATATTTAAGTAAATGATATTAAAATAGTAGCATTCATGTTAAAGTTGTGTGTTATTCACTGCTGTTCTTGCAGTGGGTAAAGCCAAAATAAGTCATTGAAAAATATGAACACTCCTGTAATCCCAGCACTCTGGGAGGCTGAGGTGGATGGATCCCTTGAGACCAGGAGTCTGAGACCAGCTTGTGCAACATGCAGAAACCTTTTCCTACCGAAAAACAAAGAAAATACAAAAATTATTCAGGCATGGTGGTGCATGCTTGTGGTCCTAGCTATTGGAGAGGCTGAGGTGGGAGGATTGCCTGAGCCCAGGGAGGTCGATGCTGCAGTAAGTAAACCGTGATTGTGCCACTGCACTGTAGCCTGGGAGACAGAGTGAGACCTTATCTCAAAAACAAACAACCAAAAAACCCTAATTTTTAACTTTATTCTTTTTTTTTAAACTTTGTCAAGTCCTGATGGAAAAAAAATTACCAGTTTTATCTTGTGACAAGTGTTTTCATTAAGGCTAATCAGTTTTATAGTTGAAGTATCTTATAGAGATAAACTGTATGTTAATTTAAATAAAGAGAAGGTCATATTTCTCAGACGTGGCTAGTAATACAGTTCTCTTGTTTTCTTCTTCTGGACCTGTACAGTTTTCACATTGCCTGAGGGAATTCTATTAGGCTTGCTTTTCTAGCTATATTTCCTTTCTCCTAAATTTAGAATGTAGAGCCCTTTAAACCTCATTCCTATGCCAACCCGTGGAAAGTAAACAAAAGGTGAAAACATTTCAAGTTTTTTTTTTTTTTTTTTTTTTTGAGACGGGGTCTTGCTCTGTCCCCCAGGCTAGAGTGCAATGGCGCACTCTGGGCTCACTGCAACCTCTGCCTCCTGGGTTCAAGCGATTCTCCTGCCTCAGCCTCCTGAGTAGCTGAGATTACAGGCAACTGCCACCACGCCCGGCTAATTTTTGTATTTCTAGTAGAGATGGGGTTTCACCATGTTGGTCAGGCTGGTCTCAAACTCCTGACCTCAGATGATCCGCCCGCCTTCGCCTCCCAAAGTGCTGGGATTACAGGCGTGAGCCACTGTGCCCAGTGCACATTGCAAGGTATTTTTAAGAATGTTGAACCTGCTAGCTGTAACTTACTTGAAACCACTACACAAAAGGAATATTATTATTATTATTATTAATTTTTTCTTGAGACGGAGTCTTGCTCTGTCCCCCAGGCTGGAGTGCAGTGGCTTGATCTCGGCTCACTGCAAGCTCTGCCTCCCGGGTTCACGCCATTCTCCCGCCTCAGCCTCCTGAGTAGCTGGGACTACAGGCGCCCGTCACCACGCCCAGCTAATTTCTTTTTGTATTTTTAGTGGAGACGGGGTTTCACTGTGTTAGCCAGGCTGGTCTCCATCTCCTGACCTCGTGATCCGCCCGCCTCGGCCTCCCAAAGTGCTGGGATTACAGGCGTGAGCCACCGCGCCCGGCCGGAATATTATTTTTGTATTTCATTTATGTAAGTTAAAAGTGTATTTAACTTGGAGTCCTTAAAAGCAGAGATGTGAAAATGGCAAGTATTTTATTGTTCGGCTCCTAGTATAATTGTATGTAATACGGTATTCTTGGGCAAGCGTGGTGGCTCACACCTGTAATCCCAGTACTTTGGGAGACTGAGGCTGGCAGATCACCTGAGGTCAGGAGTTCAAGACCAGCCAGACCAACATGGTGAAACCCCATCTCTACTAAAAATACAAAAATTAGCTGGGTGTGGTGGCGGGCACCTGTAATCTCAGCTACTCAGGAGCCCGAGGCAGGAGAATTGCTTGAACCCAGGAGGCGGATGTTACAGTGAGCCAAGATGGTGCCACTGCACTCCAGCTTGGGTGACGAGTGAAACTCCATCTCAAAAACAAACAAATAAGCAAGCAAACAAAAAACGGTATTCTTAATTAAATTTGACAATTTGGCAACATTTTGATATTTTGTACATGTGTATTTAAAATTGAATTCTGGGCCGGGTGTGGTGGCTTAAGCCTGTAATCCTAGCACTTTAGGAGGCTGAACTGGGAGGATTGCTTGAAGCCAGGAGTTCAAGACCAGCCTGGGTATATAGTGAGACTCCATCTCTATAAAAAATACAATTACCTGAGTGAGGTGGTGCATACCTGTAGTCCTAGCCACTCAGGAGGCTGAGATGGAAAGATCATTTGAACCTAGGAGTTAGAGGCTGCAGTGAGCTAGAATTGTACCACTGCACTGCACCTTGGACAACAGAGTAAGACTCTAAGACCAAAAAAAAAAAAAAAAAAAAAAAAAATTAAAAAAAGAATTTTGTATGAAAAGTGTTTGGTATGATAACATGATTAATTGCCAGTAGCCTTGAACAGAAAATTTTTGGGAGTGTTTGCCTTATGAGTTGCCTTCTCTAAGCCTAGTGTGGCATTTCTGAAACTATTTCTAGTGGCCACTCTGTAATTTCTCCTTAAAGTATCTCAAAATCTGAAATCTCCTTAAAGCATCTCGCATCTGAAGGTCTATCTAGCTTGAAATGGTTTTGCATTAATTCTATTGGAAGAAAATGAAATACCTAAACTTCCTAATCTATTAGAAGTTAATATATAACATTTTTGGGAATGTTATACTTTCATTTAAAAATATGAACTCATATCTGAACTGTTCATTAAGTTTAGGGACCATGCTCTATCCGTTTTTATGTTCCCTAAAGTGTATAACAGATGTTGGAAAACAAGTATACTATTATCATAAAAGGAGTCAAATACAGACATATGATACTCAACTTACATACCTTAATCAACGTGTAGCATCTTTATTGCGTAGCTTGGCAGGTACCTGACCAAGCAGTTGTGAATGTGTCATCGACAAACTTAGCTTCTCAAAACCCTCCTTTACTCCCGCGTCTTTTTTTACTTCTAACAGATGAGTCGCTTTCCTGTATAAAGGTCAGTAGGTATGACCTTCTCCCAGATTTCCAACCCTTTACCTCCGGACTTAATTCCAACAGTACACACTTTAGGATTTCACTCTTCTCAAGGAAAGAAACATCTCTTCATTCCCCCAAGATTACTCCCTATTTTCTCTGTGGGCTTCATCTAGAATTGTGTTTTTCAACGTCTGGAGCTTGTCCAAAATCTTAAAGTTCTGTTTTTTTCCTGCTTTTTTTTTTTTGACAGGTAAACTTATATATATTTATTGTACAACATTGACTGTTTTTCCTTCAGCTTTTTAACATGCCTAAGTATCTGAGATCTTAAGCAACTATCTTTTAATTGTGCCTCTTCAAGTCTAGTGTCCTCTGTTTCTTTTTCTGTTTCTTCTAAACTTCTTAAATGTGTTCTCTGGCCTCTACTTGGATTTCTGTTCACTTCATAGCCTTTGGCAGTATAGTTCTGTCTATGCCACTTTAATGAGATTGCTCCTACTAGGCTCCCCCGTATTTTTTTTTTTATTTATAGTTTATGTATTCCTTCAGATAATTGTTTACAGTGTCCCCTACTCAGTTCTTAGCTTTCAACCCATATTTTGAACCTCCTATTCATCTCCATATTTTTCCCCTACAAGTACCTCAGAATTATCTTATTTCTAAATCCTTTTCCTAGATTCCCTATCTAGCATCCTCATTTCTAGTGCCGTGTGTGTGTGTGTGTGTGTGTGTGTGTGTGTGTGTGTGTGTGTGTATGTGTATGGTTTTTTATTTTTATTTTTTGAGACGGAGTTTCGCTTTTGTTGCCCAAGCTGGAGTACAATGGCGTGATCTTGGCTCACTGCAACCTCTGAATCTCAGGTGAAAGCGATTCCTCTGCCTCAGCTTCCCGAGTAGCTGGGATTACAGGCACGTGCCATGACGCCTGGCTAATTTTTTGTATTTTCAATAGAAATGGGGTTTCACCATGTTAGCCAGGCCGGTGTCGAACTCCTGACCTCAGGTGATCCACCTGCCTCATCCTCCTGAAGTGCTGGGATTACAGGCGTGAGCCACCACACCTGGCCTGCCTTTTGTTTATGTTTGAAACCTTATTTATTTATGTAATTATTGTTTTTTTGAGACGGAGTCTCTCTCTGTCACCCAGGCTGTAGTGCAATGGTGTGATCTTGGCTCACTGCAACTTCCGCCTCCTGGGTTCAAGCAATTCTCTTGCCTCAGCCTCCCAAGTAGCTGGGATTACAGGCGCCTGCCACCATGCCTGGCTAAGAAAATTGAGAATGTATGAGAACTTACAGTAAAAATAAGATACTAAAAAGAAAGAATGTATAACAACTGTATGAAACTGCTTATTACAACTTCATATGAACAGTGAAAAAAATTGGAAAAAAAGCAGTCCAGCAAATTATGGTATGCACATAGGATAGAACATTATGCTGCTATTTAAAATAATAATAGTTGATAAGAGTCTGGGTGTGGTGGCTCATGCCTATAATCCCAGCACTTTAGGAGGCCGAGGTAGGTGGATCACTTTTGCACAGGAGTGCAAGACCAGCCTGGGCAACATGGTGAAACCCTGTCTCTAATTAAAAAAAGAATAAAAAACATGATAAGAAAAAGAATAAGAGAAAACATTGTTATATCAAGTTATCATGTATTTTAATTTTAAGCATATGATAAAACATTTAAATGACTTGAATTAGGTTCTTTTCCCTGAATATTTTGTAATTTTATAGTAATTGAATAATTTCAAAATGATTGCTATACTGAAATTTAACCTCTTGTTAATGTGAATGATATATTTTTTCATGATTTTATGGCAAAATACTTTAAGTTTTATATTAGTCTAGTATACCAATTCCTAGCAGTATGATTCCAGGTAAATGATACTGCCTTAGTGGTAATTTTTACTCACTCAATTTGCAAGGTTCTATGAATAAATAGCATTCTAAGTGTTAATATGATAAATAATGTTATAAATGTTTTGGCATATTTCATCATGTATAGTGAATATGCAACCATTATTTTCATATCTGAGATTCTATCTAGTTTCTTGTGCAAATGCCTAAAAAATGGTGGCTGGGTGTGGTGACTCACGACTGTAATCTCAGCACTTTGAGAGGCCAAGGTGGGCAGATTGCTTGAGCCCAAGAGTTCGAGACCAGCCATGGTGAGGACCCCATCTTAACAAAAATACAAAAAATTAACCGGGTGTGTTGGCATGCGCCTGTAATCACAGCTGCCAGGGAGGTTGAAGTGAAAGAATCACTTGAGCCCTGGTGGTCTAGGATGCAGTGAGGCATGATTGTGCCACTGCATTCCAGCCTGGGTGACAGAGGAAGACCCTGTCTCAAAATAAATAAATAAATAAATAAAGTCAATTTTAGTTACTATTCGAGAATAGATTTCTAATCAGTAAACTGTAACTACTTTGCAGCCATTTTCAGTCTAATGAGGAAGCACATTTTTATTTATGGGATCAATGGCTACTTAATTTTAAACTTAAAATGTGTTAGCTGTTACATATGCAACTTAAATTTAAACTTTCTTTATATCTTTCTTTTTTATACATTGATGGTGTATTTAAAAAAATCTCTTCAGCCAGATAAATATGAAGAAAAAAGCTATTTTTATCATTATCATTATAGTTCTGGTATGTATGGTTTTTAGTGTCATACATTGATAGTGTGACTTTGTACACTAACATAAAACAAAGAAAAAATCTGTTTTTCTATGACACTTTCAGTAGAAGAAAGAAATAAATATTTAGCCTTGCTAAGTCTATCTCAGTTTGTGGTTTTAATGCACAGCTTATAAGCAACTCAAAAAATGTGTCACTTAAAGTTAATGATTAGATGTAGTCAGGGCCAGATAGAAGCAGTTCTAATAGATTTTTAAGAATTCAATGTCGTGGCTGGGTGCAGTGGCTCACGCCTGTAATCTCAGCACTTTGGGAGGCCGAGGCAGGTGGATCACTTGAGATCAGGAGTTCGAGACCAGCCTGGTCAACATGGTGAAACCCCATCTCTACTAAAAATTCAAAAGATTAGCTGGGCGTGGTGGCAGGTGCCTGTAATCCCAGCTACTCAGGAGGCTGCGGCAGGAGAATCGCTTGAACACGGGTGGTGGAGGTTGCAGTGAGCCGAGATCACGCCACTACACTCTAGCCTGGGCGACAGAGTGAGACTCTGTCTCCAAAAAAAAAAAAATAATAATTCAATGTCGTTTCTTTGTGGGTACTGTCTTGAGAAACTGCTTGTTTTCTTAACTCTTTAGATTTTTGTAAATTACATTGTTGTTCTTTAGTTTTTCTGACTTTCCTAAGGAGACCTGTTGCAAGTTTCCGCTGTATCCCCTTCCTCAGATTTGTCGTAAGAATGAGAGAGATCTTTCTCCTTTCCTTTTTCCTTTTGTTTTCCCTTTCCATTTTCCTTTTTTCCTTTCTCTTCCCTTCCCTTTTTCTTTTTTCTTTCTTTTTGATGGAGTCTCATTCTGTTGCCGAAGCTGAAGTGCAGTGGTGCGATCTCGGCCTTTCCTCCTTCTCTCCCTCCCTCCCTCCTCCCTCCTACCCTTCCTCCTTTCTCCCTCCATCCCTCCCTTCCTCCTTCCTCCCTCCCTCCCTCCTTCCTTCCTCCTTCGTTTCCTCCCTCCCTCCCTCTTTCTTCCTCCCCTCCCCTCCCGTCCCCTCCTGTCCGCTGTCTAGATGAGGTCTTGCTTTGTCACCCAGGCTGGAGTGCAGTGACAGGCACTATCATAGCTCAAGCAACCTCAAACTCCTGGGCTCAAGGCATCCTCCCAAGTAGCTGGGACTATAGGTGTGTGTCACCGTGCCTGGCTAATTTTTTTTTAAATAGAGATGGGGTCTTGCCATCTTGCCCAGGATGATCTTAAACTCTTGGGCTCAAATGTTCCTCCCACCTAGGCCTCCCTATTGTTTCTGACTTGATACCAGAGAATTTCCTGAAGCCATTGTAAAGGGCCATCCTCAGTTGACAAGATATAAGTGACAGTTAAACTTTGAAAATTAAAAAGAGTATTTCCACATTAGAAAGGTTTTGGGCTGGGTGCGGTGGCTTACGCCCATAATCCCAGCACTTTGGGAGGCCGAGGCGGGCGGATCACGAGGTCAGGAGATCGAGACCATCCTGGCTAACACTGTGAAACCCAGTCTGTACTAAAAATACAAAAAGAAATTAGCCAGGTGTGGTGGTGGGGCACCTGTAGTCCCAGCTACTTGGGAGGCTGAGGCAGGAGAATGGCGTGAACCTGGGAGGCGGAGCTTGCAGTGAGCCAAGATCATGCCACTGCACTCCAGCCTGGGCGACTGAGTGAGACTCCGTCTCCAAAAAAAAAAATAAAAAAGATTTTGGATGATACTTCGCAAAATTCCTTAAAAAGGGCATTTATATAAAGTGGAATGTCTGGCGACTACAGCCTGAGTAGAAAGAAAACATAATTGTAGAAATTAAAAAAATACTTTGAATTTAGCAGTATAAGGCATATTAAGACCCCGTAGAATCTTAATAGAATTTGGAAAATAGAAACAGTTGACTTTTCTGTTCAACTTATTTTTTCCAGGCCCCACAATGTCTTTCATAAAGATTTTCAAAAACTGAAAGTACTATACTCAAGCTTATGCAGCTGTAAATAACTGAAAGTACTATACTCAAGCTTATGCAGTTAAATATTTATCTTTTCAGCTCTTACAACTGAAAAACTATTATGTGTCTGGCAAAGGAGATGGTAGCCACTGTTCTCATTCCATTGGTTCTTAGAATTTTAATTCTTGTGTGATTTACATTACTGTAGAGTGATAGTTCTCTTTCAGGTGTGAATATAGTGATGAGAATCTTAAGGTTGTTTAAGGTAAACCATACTTTTGAAAAGTTTTATAGAACCTGACCTTTGGTTCTCTACATGCTCATTTAGAGCTTTAAATCATTATCTCATACAAAAATCTTATTTGTTGGCAGATTTTTTTCCTTTTTATTGCTGTCAGCAGTGGGCATTTGGTCAAATTATTAGTCTAGGATTCCAGTTCACCTGTTGAGTTGTTTTAAAGGTAGATGATGTCAGGTGATCTTCTTGTAGGAATCATTTGACCTTTGCCTTCTTAATCTTTAATATTTTGTATTTATCTTTGTCTGAAATTTACATAGATTTTCATAAGAAATAAAAGTTTTGTGGTGGTTCTTTTGAGACAGATTTTCCTATAAAGTAGAAAGTAATACATTTGGCTTTCTATTAAGGGAGTTGTTCATAACCCAAACTTAAAAAACTGTTTACTCTCTCTAACAGCCCATTGGTAGATATTGGGCGTTGTATGAGAATTTAAGTAAAAATTTTTCTTTAGTGCTTAAGTTTTATAAGCTGAATTTGAATTATTAATCTTAAGTTGACATCAAGAAAGAGGGAACTTCAGGTAAACTTTTTATCCTTAGTCAACCTTTCTGTCAGGGTTTCCATTTCTGATTTTTTATTTTATATAGCTTTTAAAAATCTAGAGAATTATCTGCTTTAGTAAGAGTAATCCTTGTGTAATTTTTTTGAATTAATTAACTCTTTTCTAGCCTTGTTAAAGATTTGTACTGGCAGGGTGATTTCCAGCAGCTTTGAAATGTCCAACAGGTCATTTTCTGTTCCAAATGTTGGAACATTTTGCTAAGTCAGATGAAGCTCGTTATTTAACATGCTGATTTGTGTTATAGTCAACACATTCTCTAGATGCTTTGTTCACAATACTGCTGGAAAATACCCAAGATTTTAGTATTTTCAAAATAAATGTTCTGTAGGCACCTCAGACAGTAGGTTTAGTTTATTAAGTTTTACGGTGTATGGTGGTTCATTTATGTGGAAATGTTTCTTACATGAAATGGTAGACACAATTTTTTTTTTTTTTTTTTGAGATGGAGTCTTGCTCTGTCACCCAGGCTGGAATGCAGTGGCGTGATCTTGAGTCACTGCAGCCTCCGCCTCCCGAGCTCAAGTGATTCTCCTGCCTTAGCCTCCCGAGTAGCTGGGATTGCAGGTGCATGCCACCATGCCCAGCCAATTTTTGTGTTTTTAGTAGAGGTGGGGTTTCAACATATTGGTCAGGTGGGTCTTGAACTCCTGACCTCATGATCCGCCCGCCTCGGCCTCCCAAAGTGCTGGGATTACAGGCGTAAGCCACTGTGCCCAGCCAATGAAATGGTTTAGTATTATTTCCTGGATTGAATGCTGGTAAAAATAATCTGTTAAAATAATAGAGGTATTTAAAATATCGACACCTAGTTAACCAATGAAGAATTAAACTTATTTACTGTTCATACTAACAACTTATTTTCTAGTGTCTCCTGCCTTTTTTTTAATGGCATGTTATTTTGTTGTTTATAAATATGCACTTTAAACAAGGTAATTGAGAAATGAAATAAACTGACTAGAAACTCCTTTTTACTGGCTAAATATTGTTATATAGTTCTATTTTGTAATTTCTATTTATAGAGCCTTGCATAGACTGGCACTATGGTTCTGTCCTTTGAAGAATGAAAAGCCCTTTTAATTGTCAGAATTTATTGGATCATATAGTGAAATTCTACTTTTAGTCTTTATTGATTGAAGTTTTATAATGACCAACAGCTTTAAAAACTGTTGTGAATTAAGTAATACTTTTAAATGAAGAAATTTGCCCTCACTGCTTATGATTACTTTTAAAATTAGTGCTGGCAGATGATCCTAGACTCTTCATATGCCTGGCAATTCTAGACTTTAGGTGCTCTGGGCCACGCCTACCATGTTTGGCTGTTCATCCACAAGTTAGTGACCCTTGAAGAAGAGTCTTGTTCAAGAAAGACATTGTTTTATACCTGTCACTCATTCTTGTTTTCTATTTAACTTATCCTTTGACAAATATTCAGACGTACAGAAAAGCTGCAAGAATAATACAAATAATTCCTGTGTATTTTTCACCTAGATTATTCAAATGTTAACATTTTACTGCATTTGCTTTTACCTTTTTTCTCTATATCTATATTATGTTTTCTATATTATGTTTACTCTCAAAAAGTCTGAACTTTCTGAGAGTAAGTTGCAGACATGTCCCTTTAACTAATTGCATAAAGACTGTTCAGTTGTTATATCTCTTTAGTTTAATCTGTGATCTGAAAACTTCCTCAGTCTTTATGTTGATTTGACATTGACATTTTGAAGAATACTGCCATTATTTTATAGACTGTTCCTCAATTTGGATTTGTTTTCATATTTTTGAGACAGGGCCTATGAATAAATAATATTTTAAGTGTTAATATGGTAAATAATGTTATGAAATAACTTTTGGATATTATGTATAGTTTATATACAATCACTTTCATATCTGAGTTAGATTCTAGATAGTTTCTTGGGGTACGTGGCAAATATTTTAGGCTTGTATGGACTGAATAGGTGACTGCTTCACTTTGATGTGGTTACCAAATTGGTATGGTTACCAACTGAGTGAAATAAGGTATGGCTGATTTGTTATGTTAATAAAATATATCTAAAATGATCGTATTTTTGTAATTTTATTTTTTTATTATTATTATTTTTGAGATAGAGTCTCACTCTGTTGCCCAGGCTGGAGTGCAGTGGCATGATCTCGGCTCACAGCAACCCCTGTCTCCCGGGTTCAAGTGATTCCCATGCCTCAACTTCTCGAGTAGCTGGATTACACCACCACACCCAGCTAATTTTTGTATTTTTAGTAGAGACGGGTTTTCATCATGTTGGCCAGGCTGGTCTCAAACTCCTGACCTCAAATGATTCACCCGCCTCGGTCTCCCAAAGTGCTGGGATTACAGGTGTGAATCACCACGCCAGGGCTGTATTTTTGTAATTTAAAAATAAACGATTACTAAAATAGGTTATTCCTATTTTCTGATAGATTTTTTTACCTTCCTTATTTAAAAATTAATGTAAACCCAGGCTATGAAAGTATAGGGAGTAATAGAGTCACTTCCTATGCAACTGTCATCCAGTGTACAAAATAAATTTGAGGTCTCTTCCTTCTCTTTTCTTCCTTGACATGTCTGTCATTTCCATTCATGTTTTTATACCTTTACCACATATAAAACATGGTATAGTTTTGTCTTCTATTAACTTTATAATAAATGGTACATGCTCTTCTGCAACTTTTTTTGTTCTATATTTTGAGATTTATGTACGTTGATGTATGTAATTTCAGTTAATTTATTTTGCTGCACTTCATCAGTTCTAGCACATTTCCTCCTAACATTTTAACATCTTTGAAATTGGGATGCATCTTAAAATTGATGATGTCTTGCCCTAACAATTGGTATATTTTCTTTTTTTGTGGTACATAAATATATAATTGTGATATGAGCCACACTTGTATTGCATGCTTTGTATTTTATGACTAAGCCACAATATCCAGTCCTTTTCTGACAATTAGATTATTCCGAAATTTTGATACTACATACAGTGCTGCAGTGAACATTAATTTACCTATTTCTTTGTGCATATTTGTGAGAATTTCTCTTGATGGGGTATACACCTGGGAGAAGAATTGCTGGATTATAGAGTATGTCCATTTTCAGCTTTGCCCTCAAAAGTGATTGTACTTCTTAGCTTTGTATAACAGTTGCTGTTGCCCTATTCTTCAACAGTGAGTGTTGTCCTACTTCTTTTTGCCAGTTTGATGGCTATAAAATGGCATAAAATAAGACTTGGCTTGTATTTCCTGTCTGTGAATTGTCTGTTTATATCTTCTGTCCATTTGTCTACTCAGTTTTACCAAACATAATGACTTCTTTAGATCTTTTCTCAGTTACGTGTATTGCAAATAACTTCTCTATGTCAGTGGCTTATCTTTATTTCAGGTATCGTTTGATGAATGAAAGCTTTAAATTTTAATAAAATCAAATTTGTCATGTTTTCCCTCTTAGAGTGTGTGTTTTTTACATCTTCTTTAAAGAAAACCTTTCCTTTCTGTCAGAGGTTGATGATTAATTGTTAAAAATGTAACTAATTTTAAACTAAGAGGAATAAAAATTATAAATCTTTATGAATACCTTTTGTGCTATATAAGAAAAGTGTTAATTTTCAATCTATAATTTTACTAGAAAGAGGAACTAGAATTTAGCCAAGAATATTGGCAGGCTGTGGTGGGGAAATAATCAGGAAGAGATGATAGGTCAAAGGAAAAGAAGGACAATATTTTGAGGACAGAATGTGAAGGACTGTGTTTATAGGAGCATAAACTCATATCTCAGAGTTTGATTGAGATAAGGGAGGAAAGAGAAAACTGAGAGATAACTGGATCCATGTTGTAAAGACCAAAGTAGGAATAGGAGAGGGACTTGGTAGTTGGTTAAGAAGCACCTACTTGTGTTTCTTGGTGTTGCTGGTTTCTTTGTTTTTTTTAGCATGCTCACTGTACTTAATGTCACTGAACAGTACATTTAAAATGATTTAAGATACACGAGGTCAGGAGATCGAGACCATCCTGGCTAACATGGTGAAACCCCATCTCTACTAAAAATACGAAAAATTAGCCAGGCGTGGTGGCAGACGCCTGTAGTCCCAGCTACTCGGGAGGCTGAGGCAGGAGAATGGCGTGAACCCGGGAGGTGGAGCTTGCAGTGAGCAGAGATCGCACCACTGCACTCCAGCCTGGGTGACGGAGCGAGACTCCGTCTCAAAAAAGAAAAAAAAATGATTTAAGATAGTAAATTTTATTTATTTTTACCGCAATTTTTAAAAAGGAAAGGATTTTTAAAATGGAGATTTGAACAAATAGAAGTAAGTTGAGTAAGGAGAGTGTAAGGCATTATTACCTTTTATTTAATTCATTTGTGATATCAAAGTACATTTAAAAGAAGAATCCAGTCAGGCGTGGTGGCTCATGCTTGTAATCCCAACACTTGAGAGGCTGAGGTGGGTGGATGGCTTGAGGCTAGGAATTTGAGACCAACCTGACGAACATGGCGAAACCCAATCTCTACTAAAAATACAGAAATTAGCCGGACATGATGATGTATGCCTATAATCCCAGCTACTTGGGAGGCTGAGGCACGAGAATCACTTGAACCCGGGAAGGCGGAGGTTGCAGTGAGCTGTGATCACGCTACTGCACTCCAGCACTCCAGCGTAGGTGACAGAGCGAGACTCGTTGTCTCAAAAAAAAAAAAAAAAAAAAAACCAGAAGAAGAAGAACCCTATTACATATGTGGTGTGTGTAAGTTTGCTCAAAAATAATTCAGAAATTTCATATTGGCAAATAAATTGAATATAACTTGGTAAAGTATTTCTGTTTCGTTTTCTCCCTCCCTTTTCAGAAGGGCTAATATTATGTGTAGTAAAAAAGGATGGAAACAGCCCACTATGGTTAGCAATGATCAGACTCATGACTATGGGTGTCAATATTGATTACATTGCTTGTTTGGTAATTATAAAAAGATGTGAACAGTTTGGATAGAGTAGTTCAGATGCTTTGTTAGAGGATTGGAAAAATAAGATCTATATATTAGTCAATTTGGGCTGCAATAATAAAATCCCTTAGACTGGATAATTTATAAAGAGCATAACCTTATTGCTCACAGCTCTGGAGGCTAAGTTCAAGATCAAGGTGCCAGCAGATTTGGTGTCTTGTGAGGGCTCACTTTCTCCTCCTTCGAAGATGGCGCCCTTTTGCTGTGTCCTTTTGTGGTAGAAGGGGTGAACAAGCTACCTCAGGCCTCTTTTATGTAAAAGAGCACTAATCTCATTCAGACGATAGAGCCCTCATGATCTACACCTCCCAAAGTTCCCACCTCTTAATACCATCACTTTTGGTGGTTAAGTTTCAACATATAAATTCTAGGGGAGCCAAGGGGCGGGGGCGGGGACACAAACATTCAGACCATAGTAGGTTAAATAACCTGAAATTATTAATTCTAAGGAATGAAAGCTTAATGGTTGCTCTAATAGGAGTCTTCACTATCCTCTGAGTAATATTTTATGGACAGCTCCAGCTCACAAAGGGGTAGTATTTCAAAACATCATTTCTTAGTTGATAAGAACAATTGGCAAGGTCATGAATAATACAGCTGCAGAGGACAACACAGTATACATTGCAGTGAAAAATAGGAAATAGTATTGTACTAAAACAATATTTTGGACTCTGTGGGCTTCAGCAGCTCCTGGGAATATAGTACTTTGTAAAATCCATAAACACCAGATACAAGCAAGTCATGAGTATATCTGATGTAGGGTAGGAGAAGGAAAAGAGTTAATACCTGTATATATCAGGGAGTCACAGTGGCCAAGTTAATAAGTAATTTATAGGTCTTTTCTTATGGTCTTTTATACCTGTCTCCAGCACCACCACCTATGCCTTCTGATGAACTATAAATTGCATGATATTCCTATCTGTGTTTATTTTCTAAAGTCCCTTTTCAGATAGGTTCACAGAGCATAGTGGTTGGGAATTGGCTGGTGAGGGATAATGACACTTTGTCCAACCCCTAGTTGGAGCCTTGGGTTGATTGATTGCCTTCCAGCTTGGCATGTTGGGAAAGAAAAGCTAGGAATGGCAGGATCCAGAAATTGCAGCAGTTTTAAAAATTTCTCTATGTCAGTTATCAGCTGTTCACACAATTTAACATGGCATGAATTAGCCTATAGTTGTGTGCATTGATCTGATTCCCTGGCACTTCATCCTGTTTTTTCAGACTTGGGGGCCCTGATTTGGTAGGACTTGAATTTGCCTGTGGTTTTTGTATAGACGAGATCATTGGTTCTGAGATTTTAGTGTGACTCTACATGGCCCTGGGGGCTTGCACACTTTCAGATGCCTGGACCTTATCACAGACCTACCAAATCAAAATCTTTCTGATTAGAGTTTTATGTGTATATTTACTTATTTAACTTTTTTTTTTTTTTTAAGGCAGAGTCTTGCTCTGTCGCCCAGGCCGGAGTGCAGTGGCACGATCTCGGCTCACTGCAACCTCCACCTCCTGGGTTCAAGCGATTCTCCTGCCTTAGCCTCCCGAGTAGCTGGGATTACAGGTGTGCGCCACCACACCTGGCTAATTTTTGTGTTTTTAGTAGAGTCAGCGTTTCCCTTTGTTGGTCAGGCTGGTCTCGAACTCCTGACCTCAAATGATCCACCCGCCTTGGCGTCCCAAAGTGCTGGGTACAGGTGTGAGCCACTATGCTTGGCCCTTATTTAACTTTTCATTAAGGAAAAATATAAGCGTATTCAAAAGTAGACAGGATAGCATAATAAACCCCAATATACCCATCATCAAGCTTCTATAAATAACAGTTTATGACTCATTTCATTTTATCCATATCCCCATCCACTTTTTCCTCTTCTATATTATTTCAAAGCAAATCCCAGATTATTTTATTTTTATTTTTATTTTTATTTATTTATTTTTTTTGAGACGGAGTCTCGCTCTGTCACCCAGGCTGGAGTGCAGTGGCGCAATCTCGGCTCACTGCAAGCTCTGCCTCCCGGGTTCACGCCATTCTTCTGCCTCAGCCTCTCCGAGTAGCTGGGACTACAGGCGCCCGCCACCACGCCCGGCTAATTTTTTTTTTGTATTTTTAGTAGAGACGGGGTTTCACGGTGGTCTCGATCTCCTGACCTCGTGATCCGCCCGCCTCGGCCTCCCAAAGTGCTGGGATTACAAGCGTGAGCCACCGCGCCCGGCCTTTATTTTTAGATATATATGTTTTAATGGGTTCCACAGATGATTAAAAAACTTTCTTTGAACAGGTGATACATGTATGTAGTAAAAAAGGATGTACAGTAAAAATTAATTCTTTTCATTGCTGCCAGTATTGTTACTCTTCACCAAGGCAAAGAAACCCTCAATTTCTTTATGTATCTATAGATACTCAGTGCATACGCAAATATATGCATATAATTCCTCTTTTTAATTAAACACACATGGTAATATCTATTGTAAAGTACACATTTTTTGAAATCTTGCTTTTTTTCAGGTAGCGGTATTCAGAATCAGGTCAATAGCAAGGCAAATAAATTGTTTTCATTCTTTTTAAATTGGTCCATGTGTCAAGTCTGTTTAGTACCTTTTGATGGATATGTAGGTTATTTACAGTATTAGGTTGCTTTACATAGTGCTGCAGTGAATATTCTTTTATAGTGTCTTGAGTTGCTTGCATTTCTAGGTCAGAGGATATGTTCATTTGCAATTTTGTTAAATATTGCCAGATTGCCTTCCCACCATCTGTGTATGTATGGTGTACAGTGTTCTTCTATATTTTTCATGTCTCTCTTATGCTTTCCTTTAAATCCAGAAGTATATAATAGCTGTTTTAAAATTTATCTGTTGGCCGAGCTCAGTGGCTCATGTCTGTAATTCTAGCACTTTGGGAGTCCAAGTCAGGAGGAGGATTGCTTGAACCCAGGAGATTGAGACCAGCCTGGGCAATATGGCAAGACCCCATCTCTACAAAATTTAAAAATTAGCTGGGCATGGTGGCACATATCTGTGGTCTCAGCTACTTGGGAGGCTGAGGTGGGAGGATCATTTGAGCTCAGGAGGTCGAAGCTGCAGCAAGTCATGTTTGTGCCATTGTACTTTAGTTTGGGCAACAAAGACTCCGTCTCAAAAAAAAAAAAAAAAATTGGGCCGGGTGCAGTGGCTTATGCCTGTAATCTCAGCACTTTGGGAGGCCGAGGTGGGTGGATTACTTGAGGCCAGGAGTTTGAGACCAGCTTGGCCAACATGACAAAACCCTGTCTCTACTAAAAATACAAAAAATTAGCCGGGTAGCCGGGTGTGGTGGCAGGTGCCTGTAATCCCAGCTACTCGGGAAGCTGAGGCAGGAGAATTGCTTGAACTTGGAAGGTGGAGATTGCAGGGAGCCGAGATCGTGCCACTGCACTCCAGCCTGGGCAATAGAGCGAGACTGTATCAAGAAAAAAAAATTATCTGTGAATTTAGTCATCTCTTTTTCTGAGTCTATGGGTATGGGTTACAGAAGTGGTTTGTAAATTAGGAGAATCATGGCAATGTTAAATTATCGAGTAGGGTGTAGTGGCTCGAACCTATAGTCTATTTGAGATTACTTGGGAGGCTGAGGTATGAGGATCATTTGAGAACAGGAGTTCAAGACCAGCGTGGGCAATACAGTGAGACCTAGTCTTTTAGAAAAACTATTGCAGATAAAATTGGAAGCCTCACAAAACTGCCTTAATGGATGAGTTTGATACATTTAGCAGGAGTTTTCAGTGTGTTTTTTCTTCATTAAAAGAACAATCAGTTGATGGAGTTTCAAAATCTTTTCTGAGTAAAGGTATGGAATAAATGTCAGTAGATGCCAGTGAGATGTTTGGAACTCCAGAATTTCTTTCTTTTTTTTTTTTTTTTTTGAGACAGCGTCTCACTCTGCTCTGCCACCCAGGAAGGAGTGCAGTGGCGCAATCTCGGCTCACTGCAACCTCTGCCTCCTGAGTTCACGCCATTTTCCTGCCTCAGCCTCCCGAGTAGCTGGAACTATAGGTGCCTGCCACCACGCCCGGCTAATTTTTTGTATTTTTAGTGGAGACGGGGTTTCACCGTGTTAGCCAGGATGGTCTCGATCTCCTGACCTCGTGATCCGCCCACCTCGGCCTCCCAAAGTGCTGGGATTACAGGCGTGAGCCACCGCGCCTGGCGGAACTCCAGAATTTCAATTTATGATTTTCTCTTACAGAGTGAACATCAAGTCTTAATTTGTCTAGTAGGGTTTTGTAGCAGATTTATTAAGGTCAAGTCAAATTAGGAATGTGGTAGATTGTGCACAAGAAAACTTTTAGGAAGCTGAAGGGGGTGTAAATTTGCACCTTTTATCTGAAAGGCGGTGCGTTTACTTGTTCCTTTTACCATACCTTAGCTATTGATTATGGGCCAGTTACCTAGTCTTGGTAAACTTCAGTTTTCTTTCTTTTTTTTTTGTCTTTTGGAGACGGAGCCTCGCTCTGTTGCCCAGGCTGGAGTACAGCGGCGTGATCTCGGCTCACTGCAACCTCTGCCTCCTGGGTTCAAGCGATTCTTGTGCCTCAGCCTCTCCAGTGGCTAGGATTATAGGTGTGCACCACCACATCTGGCTGATTTTTGTATTTTAGTAGAGACGGGGTTTCACCATGTTGGCCAGGCTAGTCTCGAGTTCCCGACCTCAAGTAATCCGCCCACCTCGGCCTCCCAAAGTGCTGGGATTACGGGCATGAGCCACCGCGCCTGGCCAACTTTAGTTTTCTTAAAAGCAAATTGGAAAGATATTGCTATGATTAGATAAAATATTGTAAATAAAGTGTTAAACTGTTGCATAGTAAGTGCTCAGTAGGTAGTTGCTCTTATTTTTAGTATAGATATTACAGATTGTGATGGTAATCTGTGGATTCTGAGTTAAAGAACTGATGTGTGTGATTTGTTGTAAGAGTAGGAGACCACAGTTAATATAATACAGATTTTTAAATTGTAGAAAAGGAAGATATTTCAACCAACCAACGAACCAACATTTATTGAACACCAACTCTATATCCTTGGCACTTTGCTTTAGATCTAGTGTGAAAGACAGATATATACACTGACAATTACAATATAATGAAATGTTGTAATCGCAAAATGAGAAGAATTTAGGAACTACTGTGAGAGCACTGAATGCTCACCCCTGCCTGGAGGGTGAGTTTATATGTTTCAGGAAAGGCTTCAGCAAGAAGATATTTTACTTTGATTGAAATCTGAAAGAGTTTTTAAAGTGTTCAATAGTAGATGTGAGTCTGGGTGCAGTGGCTCATGCCTGTAATCCCAGCATTTTGGGAGCCTGAGATGAGAGGATCACTTGAGGCCAGGAGTTGGAGGCTGCAGTGAGCTATGATTGTGCCACTGCACTGCAGCCTAGGTGAGACCTTGTTAAAAGAAGAAAGGGTAGATGTGCAGAAAAACATTAAGAGAGCATAATGCAAAGTTCCTGTATCTGGCTTCTCAGCTTATTTTTACACTTGATCATTTGTATTAGGATTTTACCATTAGGGAAATTCCAAGATAATTTTGTGCAAGTAGAAAACATGGAGTATTACTTAAAGTGATGATTCTATCAAATGGTGGTTTTGATGTACACGTTTATGTATTGTGGCAGACCAAGTAGATGGAAGGCAGATCTAACACTTGTGTAATTATCAGTTTTTCTAGCTATGGTACTGAGGATTCATTCTTATGTGTGTATATGTTTTGAGTTCCTATAGATAGGTCAGCAGTTGCTAGGTTGATTTCATATTTTATAAATTCTAATTTGGTAAAATAAGGTCATAGGGGAGAATATTAAGTTTGCCAGAATAAAACTGGATCCTCTTTCATATCTATGTTATATCTGAATCAAATAATGTTTATAACATCATTATATATACATTTAATAGTTGTGTGGTAAGAATGTTGGCTATTTCGGCCTCAATAAACTCACATCCTTTTTGGATGCAGGCATAAAATAAATAGAATGTCATTTAGTCCTTGAGAACCTTAGAATGATTTTAAATCTGTTTTTCAAATATGATTTGAAATTTGATTTGAAATATGATTTGAAAATTTCAAATATTTTCCAATATTATTTGGAGGAAGTTTAAAGGAATATCCATATAATAAAGTACACATTGAGAAGAATGGGAACATGAACATAACTGGGTAGAAAGTCATTAACTTGTCTTTGTAATATAATGCTTTTTAAGATCAAAGGATAATATTTTTAGTAAATAGAATGTAGGATCAGCTATTCATGAAATTGGCACCCTAATTTTATTTAAAATCCCTGCCATAGGTGGGGCATAGCGAAACTCTGTCTCAAAAAAAAAAAATCCCTGCCAAAATAGAAATATATATATATATAACTATATATATATATATATATAGTTAAAGCAGACATAGATTTTTTTTTTCCTCCTGAGGCAATTCTTGGGCTTTAGGTTTAAGAAATATGGCTATAAACTATGTTTATATAATGTATATTTTCTTTTCTTATCATTGGTTCATACATTTTAATTTGGTAATAGAATGTTTTACTTTTGTCAAATGTGTACAGTTAAAGGATCTGTACTTTTTTTTTTTGAGACAGTCTTGCTCTCTCTCACAGGCTGAAGTGCAGTGGTGCAATCTTGGCTCACTGCAACCTCCGCCTCCCAGGTTCAAGCGATTCTCCTGCCTCAGCCTCCCAAGTAGCTGGGACCACAGGCATGCACCACCATGCCCAGCTAATTTTTGCATTATTAGAGTTGGGGTTTCTTCACCATGTTGGCCAGGCTGGTCTTAGACTCCTGACCTCAAGTGATCCAACTGCCTCAGCCTCTCAAAGTGCTAGGATTATAGGGATCTATACTTTTCTTTTGAGGGAAAATGTTGGCACCGTTTCTAAGGCATATTGGCCATTTCAGCTTCTCAGTAAATATTTGTTAAGTAATTAAATGCACTTGATTCTTTATTCTTAGCCTTTTTATGCAATACTCAGAATAGCTGAAGCACCAATTAACTGAAATGGAGATATTATAAAGATAGTTATCTTCTCCAAGGGAAAAAAATCATCTTAGTGGAAATTAATTACTTTTTTACAAATTGCGAATTTGACCCTTAAGAGTTTTCTTCCTGATATTTAAAATTGAAAAAAAATTGTTGACATTAATATCTCTTCTTTCGTTTCTTTTCTTTTCTTTTTTTTTTTTTTTGCAGGTATGGCCTCACAAGTCTTGGTCTACCCACCATATGTTTATCAAACTCAGTCAAGTGCCTTTTGTAGTGTGAAGAAACTCAAAGTAGAGCCAAGCAGTTGTGTATTCCAGGAAAGAAACTATCCACAGACCTATGTGAATGGTAGAAACTTTGGAAATTCTCATCCTCCCACTAAGGGTAGTGCTTTTCAGACAAAGATACCATTTAATAGACCTCGAGGACACAACTTTTCATTGCAGACAAGTGCTGTTGTTTTGAAAAACACTGCAGGTGCTACAAAGGTCATAGCAGCTCAGGCGCAGCAAGCTCACGTGCAGGCACCTCAGATTGGGGTGTGGCGAAACAGATTGCATTTCCTAGAAGGCCCCCAGCGATGTGGATTGAAGCGCAAGAGTGAGGAGTTGGATAATCATAGCAGCGCAATGCAGATTGTCGATGAATTGTCCATACTTCCTGCAATGTTGCAAACCAACATGGGAAATCCAGTGACAGTTGTGACAGCTACCACAGGATCAAAACAGAATTGTACCACTGGAGAAGGTGACTATCAGTTAGTACAGCATGAAGTCTTATGCTCCATGAAAAATACTTATGAAGTCCTTGATTTTCTTGGTCGAGGCACGTTTGGCCAGGTAGTTAAATGCTGGAAAAGAGGGACAAATGAAATTGTAGCAATCAAAATTTTGAAGAATCATCCTTCTTATGCACGTCAAGGTCAAATAGAAGTGAGCATATTAGCAAGGCTCAGTACTGAAAATGCTGATGAATATAACTTTGTACGAGCTTATGAATGCTTTCAGCACCGTAACCATACTTGTTTAGTCTTTGAGATGCTGGAACAAAACTTGTATGACTTTCTGAAACAAAATAAATTTAGTCCCCTGCCACTAAAAGTGATTCGGCCTATTCTTCAACAAGTGGCCACTGCACTGAAAAAATTGAAAAGTCTTGGTTTAATTCATGCTGATCTCAAGCCAGAGAATATTATGTTGGTGGATCCTGTTCGGCAGCCTTACAGGGTTAAAGTAATAGACTTTGGGTCGGCCAGTCATGTATCAAAGACTGTTTGTTCAACATATCTACAATCTCGGTACTACAGGTAGGTAACAACTCCATACTTTTTGGTTGTTTATTAATGTTAAATTTCTGCTAAATGAGATACTTTTGTGTGTGTTTGTGGTAGAAGAGACCGCTTCAGTTAAATAAGGAAATCAAGAGAGGATCAATTTAGGTTTGTTTTAAAGAGATTAAAAAAAATCAGGACATAAAATCTACCAAGCAGGATAGAAATCTCCACTGCAAAGTTCCATGCCAAAGACATCTGGTTATTTTTATTTTTAATGGAAGACTTGAAGGAATGATAGGTGATGAATAATGATCAAACAGAAGTCTTTAAATGTTGGAAAGTATTTACATTAATCTTTGTATATATCATTGGGCATTTTAGTACTTGAGAGAAATAGTTTATTAAAGGCATAATCAATCATATGTAACTTAACATTTAGAAAAATTATATACAGGTTTGAGTAGCCCTTATCTGACGCTCTTGGGGCCAGAAGTGTTTTGGATTTCAGATTTTTCCGGATTTTGGAATATTTGCACTGCCAACTAGCGCCCCCAAATCTGAAAATTTGTTTCCTTTGAGTGTCATATCAATGCCCAAAAAGTTTCAGATTTTTGGATTTGAGATGTTCAACCTGTGTAAGGATTCAGAAAGTTATTCTGATTAATGATTTTAAGATTCAGATATACAGCCGGGTACAGTATATAGGCTCATGCCTGTAATCCCTGCACTTAGGGAGGCTGAGGCGGATGGATGACCTGAGGTCAGGAGTTCAAGACCAGCCTGGCCAACATGCCGAAACCCCCATCTCTACTAAAAATAACAAAAATTAGCTGGGTGTGGTGGTGGGCATCTATAATCCCAGCAACTTGGGAGGCTGAGGCAGGAGAATTGCTTGAACCCAGGAGGCGGAGGTTGCAGTGAGCCGAGATCACGCCATTGCACTCCAGCCTGGGCCACAAAAGCGAAACTCTGTCTTCAAAAAACAAAACAAAACACAAATATACTTCTTTGGCTCCCGTGACTCTTTAGGTCACCTGATCATAACCAGTTTTATTATGTTCTATCCACATATATGCTATGGGTAATGCTATTTTGGTCTTGCTTCTCGGGGGAAGTTAAAGAAGAAAATAATGCCCTTGTAAGTATTGATAAAGTGCTACAGTGTAACACTAGCCTGAAGCATGAGGGGCTAACTAATGATTACCAAGATTCAGAATACTGAAAACTCATTCTGGAGTGTAAAATGGCTTTGAATTCATAGTTTGATAACTTTGAGCTTTAATTATTTTCATATAAGCCTGAATGAATTTATGTTCTTGGTATTTGCTACAGCCCTATGACGTCCAACATGATGGACCTGCCATCAAATATAGACAAATACAGGATCTGCCAATATTGGTCATTCATGCAGTTTATTGTTAGAAATGGTTAGAACATGGGGGATGTAAATTTAGACCCACCAAGGAGTATTTTCTGATACTGCATTTGCCTTTACACTGTACCTGATTACCCTTCTTGCAAGTATATGCTATAGTGCCCAGTACAAAATAAAGGAGAAATTAATTAGCTCTTACACAAATCATCTCTAAATATATGCCCTACCAGTAGGTTATCAGAAAGAATTGCCCATTTATGTCACTTAGTGTTAGTAAAGCTTATTAAAATATGTATTAGAGCTGGGCTTGGTGGCTGACACCTGTAATCCCAGCACTTTGGGAAGTGGGAGGATTGCTTTAGGCCACGAGTTTAAGATCAGCCTGGGCAACAGAGCGAGACCCTGCCTCTCCAAAAAAAGAAAAAAAATAATGAGCCAGGAATGTTGGTAAATGCCTGTAGTCTTAGCTATTCAAGAGGCTGAGGTAGGAGGAGCCCTTGAGCCCAGGTGTTAGAGGCTACAGTGAGCTATGATAATGCCACTGCACTCCAGCCTGAGTGACCAAGTGAGACCCTCTTAAAAAAAAATAAAGTATGTATTAGGAATTAGAAATAACAGCCTGATATACCTTTAGTATATTCTTTTTTAAAATATTTTTATTTTTATGGGTCCATAGTAGGTATATATATTTATGGGATATATGAGATATTTTGATATAGGCATACAGTACATAATAATCACATCAGGGTAAATGGACTGTCCATTGCTTCAAGCATTTGTCATTTCTTTGTGTTACAAACATTCCAATTAGACTCCTTATTGTTAAATGAACAATAAATTATTTTTGACTGTGGTCACTCTTGTGTGCTATCAATTACTACATATTATTCATTCTAACTATATAGTTGTACCCCTTAACCATCCCTACTCCCTGCCCCCATCTACTACCCTTCCTAGACTCTAGTAACCGACATTCTACTCTGTCTCCATGAGTTCAATTGTTTTAATTTTTAGCTCCCACGTACGAGCGAGAACATTGTGAAGTTTTGTCTTTCTGTGCCTGGCTTATTTCACATAACATAATGTCCTTCAGTTCCATCCATGTTGTTGCAATTGACAGGATCTCATTCTTTGTATCCATTGTGTATATATGTACCACATTTTCTTTATCCATTCATCTGTTGATGGACACTTAGGTTCATTCCAGATCTTGCCTATTGTGAATAGTGCTGCAGTAAACACTGGATTGTAGATATCTCTTTGATACACTTTCATTCTTTTGGCTATATATCCTAGTATATTCTTGATTGTATGGGTTTTAGTAGTAGAGTGCTAGATACCATTAAAACTTTTCAGATCACGGCCGGGCGCGGTGGCTCACGCTTGTAATCCCAGCACTTTGGGAGGCCGAGGCGGGTGGATCCCGAGGTCAGGAGATCGAGACCACGGTGAAACCCCGTCTCTACTAAAAATACAAAAAAAAAAATTAGCCGGGCGTGGTGGCGGGCGCCTGTAGTCCCAGCTACTCGGAGAGGCTGAGGCAGGAGAATGGCGTGAACTTGGGAGGCGGAGCTTGCAGTGAGCCGAGATTGCGCCACTGCACTCCAGCCTGGGTGACAGAGCGAGACTCCATCTCCAAAAAACAAAACAAAACAAAACAAAAACAAACAAACAAACAAAACTTTTCAGATCACTTAAAATTTTAAATTTGCTGTTGTTGCAGGGTAGTAGCTCTTGCTTAGTATCACATAATTAGATTTATTAGATATCTGTGCTCCCCAAAAGATTTTTTTTCAATATACAAGATTAGCTTTTAATTTTTTTCTGGAAAAAAATTGTAAAATCTTATTTAACAGTATGAGAAGAATAGTAGTTTTTGGTTTTTTCTTTCCCTTGGTACTCTATGGATTCTGTCTTGAGAGCTTTTAGTAGTGAGCTAGCATATTATATAAACTCCCAGGCTTCAGCTGTTTGGGCCCTATATTTAGTTCACTTGCTAGTAAATGACTTCACTTCATTTGGGTCCTGCATTATTCTGCATATCAGAATTACCTCATTTTCTTTATTTGAAATCTTTTTCCACTAGAGTAAAAAAAAAAAAGTCTTTTTTTTTAATGCTTGAGAATGTCTATCGGTTTACTAAATCTTTCAAGGGAATAAAGGAAATCCTTTAAAAAGCAATCTAAAATGCTGAATATTTTATGATACTGGTTTCTAGCATTAGGCCTTTGCACAAATAGAATGAAAAAATCTATGAATAATTGCTAAATACAGTTAGTAGTTTCTAATTTGTGTTTATGTATAAATTTCAGGTAAATAATTTACCCGACGTTCAGAAGCTATACAATTGCGATGCTAAATTACAGGCTCTGGGTTTAGAGTGAAAAAAAGAGGCTCTTACTTGTAAAAAGGCTAGTGCAGGCATTTTGGTTGATGTTGCCTGGATAAAAAACTAAAAACAGATTTTATGTCATTTAGATCCAAGAGTTAGAAGAGTTAGTAAATATTAAGGTATATTGGTGAAAATATATTGTAGTCCTTAATCAGGTACTGTTTTAATATCTAGTGTAATTTTGCATGAAAATGGCAGATAACCATTACTCTCTGTAAGTATTCGTTTGTACTTTATTTGGGACCCTGCCAATTCTGGCCTAGTTTATGACTAGGTTACTTATAAATCTGATAAGGCAGTAAGCTAAAGTGTCTTATACTTGATTTTTCAATGTTTGTTAAGATATTTTTTATTTCATAAATGAAAGCAGGAAGTGGAAACTAACCAAATTAAATATTTTTGAGCAAAGCACAGTAGGAATGCACATATCCTGATTTCCGAGGTAAATGATTTGTGTTTAAACACAGGTTTATGTGTTATTCTATTTCTTTGTGCAACACAGAAGTGTAGTAGGGATATCTTAAAATAGACAGGGGGACAGTGGCCAGAAATTGTTGACTACTATAGATGGTGAGGCTGTCTAACTCTTGCAGTGATACAAGCCAGAAGTACATGCTAAGGGCATTGATTTGCTTAAGGTCAGCATGTTCTAAATTCAGCTGCTTGAGTATGGTTTCTGTCAAGAACACGTAGGGCTCTTAAACGCATAAAAGGCTTTAACAGCAGAAGGTGCTGTATTTATGAGGTGTGGTGGCAACATTCAGGTCATGAATTTCTTTTTCTTTTTCTTTCTTTTTTTTTTTTAATATAGAATTTTAGCCTGCGATTCTTGAGTCATTTCAGAACACAGAGACAGGAAAGTGGGCTGTAAAAATAACCTGTATAGCCGTTATATTCTTTGCTACTCTACTGAGTAATTTAGCATTAATTGCTGTTGAGTTTTAAAAAATGCTATTTTGCATGTAATAGTTAACAAAAAGATATGTAATGATAAACAGTTAATTTAGACATATTTGTTCTTTCATGGCATTCTTACCTCTCATGCCTTCTTAGATCCAGAAGTATCAAAGTTTCTATAACAAAATTAAGCTACATAGGAAGACCCATAAAATAACAACTAATATTTTACATAGGGTACTTTATAATGAGACACCGTGTATGTATAATGCATCATTTTTTCAAAGTGCCTTTCGTTATATTTTCTAGTTTGTTTCTCACTTCTCTGTGAGTTAGTTAAGACTGGGTGGCATTACTCTTTGATAAGGAGAAAACTGGGACTTACATAAGTCAGACAGGTTCAAATTCACACTGTAAGTTTAACTTAACAAATTTTGTTAGGCCTTTTTGGGTGCTGGTACAGTGCTAGGTGCTAAGAATACAAAGGTGATTTATGTATGTTCATTAATTTATTCGATTAATGATTTCATCATTTTATGGAGGGGAAAAATAATTTGCTTCAAGAAATGCCAGGGTGGAGAGGTGTGTGCAGGGTGATAATAGGAACCCAAAGGAGAGCACTGAGCCTGATCTGAGGGGCAGGAAAGGCTTCTACGGGAGAGATGACCCCAGAATGACCCTTGAGAGCAGAGCAGAGAAGGAGCCAGGGTTGACTGGTCTTGAGCGTTTTGTCTCACTAAGCCACTCTTAACCTAAAAAAGCTCAGCATTGGGATGAAATTGCTGGTGATTTCTTTTGTATATCATAAAGTAGTGTTTGTTTTGGAATCTTTATTAGACAAATACAAGGTTGTCAGTTGAGTTTAGTTTTAATAGAAGATTAGGAAATTCTAAAATGAAATGGTTTTCTTTTTTTTTTGAGACGGAGTCTCGCTCTGTTGCCCAGGCTGGAGTGCAGTGGCACAATCTCTGCTTACTGCAAGCTCTGCATCCCGGGTTCACTCCATTCTCCTGCCTCAGCCTCCTGAGTAGCTGGGACTACAGGCGCCCGCCACCACACCTGGCTAATTTTTTTGTATTTTTAGTAGAGACGGGGTTTCACCGTGTTAGCCAGGATGGTCTCGATCTCCTGACCTCGTGATCCACCCGCCTCAGCTTCCCAAAGTGCTGGGATTACAGGCATGAGCCACCGCTCCCGGCCAAATGAAATGGTTTTCAATGCCATACCTGTGGCTGCAAATGTATAGTACTTTACTACATAAAGGACTTTACATAGACACAGATGACTACATATATCAGGCCTTCTATTAAAAATTCTAGCAGAGCTCTTAAGTTTTTTTGTTTTGTTTTTGTTTTTAAAAACAGCTTTATTGAGATATAATCTACATACCTTGAAATTCATTCATTTAAGTGTACAATTTAATGGCTTTTAGTATATTTATAGTTGTGCCATCATCAGAACAATCAATTAAAATTTTAAGTTAAAAATTTTTTTGGCCAAATTATTTCTCACCTGACACAATTTTAGAATATTTACATTACCCTCAAAAGAAGCCCCTCTGCCTTTTAGCCATTGTTCCCCAGTCTGCCCATCACCCCCAGCCCTAAGCAACCACTAATCTACTTGCTGCCTGTGTAGATCATCTATTCTGGACATGTCATATACATGTAATCATACAATATATGGTCCTTTTCGACTGAGTTTTTTTTTCACTTAACATAATGTTTTCAAGGTTCATCCATGTTGTACGATGTATCAGTACTTACTACTTTTTATTGCCAAATAATAAACCATTGTATAGATATATACCACATTTTACGTATACATTCATCAGAAGAATGTATTAAAATTGTGTCAATGAAAACATATGTGAATAGAAACTGTAATATGGTCCAAGATTAAATATCAAAATACTTAGTGCCTCTAAAATGTAAAGTGTGGTGCTTGGTGCTGCTTGTACAGGAGGAGAACAAAATGAGTCTCTGCTTTTATGGTGTTTGCAATCTAATGGGTAGACAAAGAACAAAAAAAGTAGTTGGAGAGGCTGAGTGCCATGGCTCACACCTGTAATCCCAGCACTTTGGGAGGCCGAGGCAGGCGGATCGCCTGAGGTCAGGAGTTCGAGTCCAGCCTGGCCAGCATGGTCAAACCCCGTCTCTACTAAAAATGCAAAAATTGGCCGGGCGTGGTGGCAGGCACGTGTCGGGAAGCTGAGGCAGGAGAATCGTTTGAACCCAGGAGGCGGAGGTTGCACTGAGCCAAGATCGCACCATTGCGCTGCAGCCTGGGCAACAGAGCGAGACTCCATCTCAAAAAGAAAAAAAAAAAAAAGTAGTTGGAGCAAGGAGAGAGAATAAGAGAAGTTTAAACTTTTTTGGTTCCTTTTTTTTCTTTAACTTTTACATTGAAATTATCTTCAACATATAAAATAAGTAAATTTAGGCAGACGAAAAAGTTGTAAAAATAGTACAAAGGATTCCTGTTATCCTTCATCCAGATTCCCCAGTGTTTCACATGTTAGTATTTGACCACCCTAGTTTTATCAATCATTCTCTCTTCACACACCCACACACCCACTCACCTACCTACCCACCTACCTTTTCCTACGGGGTGTGATATGAAGTTGCTTTACCTCTAAATGCTTCAGTGTACATTTCCTAAACATAAGGACATTCTCTTGCATAACTTCAGTACAATTATCAAAATCATCATCAGTTAACATCAGTTCAATATTATTGATTAGATGAACTGTTTAAATTACTTTTTTTTTTTTTTAAAGACAAGGTCTTGCTTTGTGGCCCAGGCTGGAGTGCAGTGGTACAGTCATAGCTCACTGTGGCATCAGACTCCTGGGCACAAGCAATCCTTCTGCCTCATACTCCTGAGTAGCTGGGACTGCAGTCATGAGCCACCGTGCTGGGCCCATATTTAAACTATTCAAAATGCGATTTGGTTTTGAGGAAATTAAAATCAACTCAATACTGTTAGCTAATTTACTGACTTTATTTAGATTTTGCCAACTGTCCCACTAAAGGACCTTTTTTTCTCATGCAGAATTCAGTCCTTCATCACGTTACATTATTTGCCCTGTCTCATTAGTGTCTTCTAATCTGGTGATATATCATAATGATGTGATTCTCATGTCTCAAAATGGAGTCACTCATGTCAAGTAGCATTGAGCTCACAGCAAAGTCGCCCCCTCCCCCCAGCGATAAACATATGTAATGGACTGCTGTGACAACACCTACCCTGACTGAGTACCACCTGAGACCTGAAACGAACCCATAGAAAGTGAAAGGTGGCTGAGATAATGAGAATAGACCCATTTGGGAGAATCATAAAATGTGCCAGGATAAGACGCTTTTAGAGGCTGTGCCCAGGAGACCTCTGAAGCTTTCTTCCGATTTTGGCATCTGCTGCCATTTGGAGAGAGGCAGCCACCACCCCCACAACTCCACCTCATCCCCGCCCATGGCGTCCGAAGGACTTCGGGACTGTTTGGCTCATCTGTTTGCGTGTTGGTCTCCCTAGCAAGGGTTGTGCTTGGTTCCCCACAACCCCCTTTTCTTCTGCCTCTGTGTGGAATGTTGGTTGCATGATTGGTTGGCTGTGAAGGCCTCACAATAAAATGTGAATTCGAGCTTATGTTGCATCGTTATGAAACCTTCGGGCATAGGCTCCGCCTTTGGTCGGAGTCAGTGCACCTGCACAGAACCTTGTTCACATAGCACCCAGGTTAAGGCCCGACAGCTTACAGCAGCTCCTTACATCTTTCTTTGCCTTCATGCCTCTGACACTTTGAAGCGTACTGGCCAGTTATTTTGTAGACTGTTCCTCAGTTTGCTTATGGCTGATGTTTTCTCACGATTAGATTCAGGTTTTGTGCTTTTGGCAGGAACTTCACAGAACTGATGTTATGTCCACAAATATTGAGAGGCTCATGATGTCAATTTGTCCCATTATTGGTAAGGCGAACTTTGATCACTTGGTTGAGGTGGTGTAACTGCCAGGTTTTTATCACTATAAAGTTACCATTTTTTTCTTTGTAATTAATAAGTACAATATCTTGTGCAGAGATACTTTGAGACTATTCGCATATACTATTTCTCATCTTATATTCACTGACCAATTTTAGCATTGTTGATGAGTTTGGCCTTAAACAACTAAGGTTTGCCAAATGGTTTTCTAATTCTGTAGTTCCTCTATTAGGAATTCTTCCACAAGGAAGAGCTTTTTTTCCCCCTCCCTTCCTTTCTTTCAGTATGGACTCACAGATTTTTGTTTAATTCAATGGGTTGTAAATATCACTCATCATTCTTTGTTTGTTCAGCAAATTATCCCAGATGGTTCAGAGAGAGCATCTTTCTTTAGGCTTATTACAGTGTCCCTGTGGTATGGCCCCATCCTTTCTTCAGGGTTTACTTTCTGGCACCACAGATGTTCTGACTTACTTTGTGCTTTTTCTTTTTTTTTTTTTTTTTTTTTTTGAGACGGAGTCTGGCTCTGTCGCCCAGGCTGGAGTGCAGTGGCGCAATCTTGGCTCACTGCAAGCTCCACCTCCCAGGTTCACGCCATTCTCCTGCCTCAGCCTCCCCGAGTAGCTGGGACTACAGGCGCCCGCCACCACGCCCGGCCAATTTTTTGTATTTTTTTAGTAGAGACGGGGTTTCACCGTGGTCTCGATCTCCTGACCTCGTGATCCGCCCGCCTCGGCCTCCCAAAGTGCTGGGATTACAAGCGTGAGCCACCGCGCCCGGCCGTGCTTTTTCTGTCCAGCTCTTGGATTGGAGCTCTAAGAAGCACTTGTTCCTTTTATTGGAGAATGGCTTTTGGAAAACAGGACCTGGACACAGGTCAGGTATGCTCATTGGTACTAGGATATTACTTCTTTTAGGTCTTTTGAGTGGCAAAGTTAGAAAATATAGAGGCATACCTTGTTTTCGTGTTTTGCTTTATTGCATTTCACATTACATGCTTTTTACAAATTGAAGGTTTGTGGCAACCTTGCGTCAGGTCTGTCAGTGCCATTTTCTCAACAGCATGCGCTCATTTTATGTCACTTTTTGGTAATTAATGATATTTCAAACTTTATTATTATATTTGTTACAATGATCTTTGATCAGTAGTCTTTGATGTTACTATTATAATTGTTTTGGGGCACCACAAACTGTGCCCGTATAAGATGGTGAACGTAATAAATGTGTGAGCTCCGACTGCTCTAACAACCAGCTGATCCTTGGTCTCTCCTTCTCCTCTGGCCTCCCTATTACCTGAGACACAACAATATTGAAATTAGGCCAGTTAATAACCCTGCAGTGGCCTCTCAGTGTTCTAAGAGAAAGGAAGATCTCATGTCTCTCGCTTTAAATCAAAAGCTAGAAATGATTAAGCTTAGTGAGAAAGGCATGTGGAAAGCCAAGGAGGGCCGAAAGCTAGGCCTATTGTGCCAAACAGTCAAGTGGCGAATACAAAGGAAAAGTTCCTGAAGGAAATTAAAAGTGCTACTCCAGTGAGTAGTAAATGGTAAAAAAGCAAAACAGTGTTATTGCTGATATGGAAGATTTTTTTTTTTTTTTTTTAAGATGGAGTCTCTCACCCTGTCGCCTAGGCTGGAGTGCAGTGGCGCAGTCTTGGCTCACCGCAACCTCTGCCTCCTGGGTTAGAGCAGTTCTCCTGCCTCAGCTTCCCGAGTAGCTGGGATTACAGGTGCACACCACCACGCCTGGCTAATTTTTGTATTTTTAGTAGAGACGGGGCTTCACCATGTTGGCCAGGCTCGTCTTGAACTCCTGACCTCAGGTGATCCACCCAACTTGGCCTCCCAGAGTGCTGGGATTACAGATGTCAGCCACCGCGCCCAGCTGGAAGAGATTTTTGTGGTTTGGATAAGTGATCAAATTAGTCACAACGTTCCCTTAAGCCAAACTCTAAGCCAGAGCCAGGCCTTAACTCTCTTCAATTCTATGAAAGTGGAGAAAGGTGAGGAAGCTGCAGAAGAAAAGATGGAAACTAGCAGAGGTTGATTCATGAGGTTTAAGGAAAGAAGCCTCTCCATAACATAAAAGTGCAAGGTGAAGCAGCAAGTGCAGATGCAGAAGATCTAGCTGAGATCATTGATGAAGGTGGCTACGCTACACAACAGATTTTTAATGTAGATGAAACAGCTTTATATTGTAAGATGATACCATCTAGGACTTTCATAGCTAGAGAAGTCAATGCCTGGCTTCAGAACTTCAAAGAACAGGCTTTTTTGTTGTTGTTGTTGAGATGGAGTCTTGCTCTGTTGCCCAGGCTGGAGTGCAGTGGTGTGATCTTGGCTCATTGCAACCTCTACCTGCCAGGTTCAAGCGATTCTCCTACCTCAGCCTCCTGAGTAGCTGGGATTACAGGGGCGCACCACCATGCCCAGCTAATTTTTGTATTTTGGTAGAGACAGGGTTTCACCATGTTGGCCAGGCTGGTCTTGAACTCCTGACCTCAAGTGATCCTCCCTCCTTGGCTTCCCAAAGTGCTGGGATTAACAGGTGTGAGCCACCGCACCCAGCCAGAACAGGCTAACTTTTTTTGTTGGGATAATGCAGCTGGTGCCTTTAAGTTGTGGCCAATGCTCATTTACTATTCTGAAAATCCCAGAGCCCTTTAGAATTACGCTAAATCGACTCTGCCTGTGTTCTAGAAATGGCATACCAAAGCCTGGATTAGAGCATTTGATAGCATGGTTTACTGAATATGTTAAGCGTACTGTTGAGACCTACTGCTCAGACAAAAATATTTCAAAATATTTATTACTGCTCATTAACAAGGCACCTGGTTACCCAAGAGCGCTGATGGAGATATATAGGGAGAATAATGTTGTTTTCATGCTTGCTAACACAGCATCCATTCTGCAGCCCATGCATGTATCAGGGAGTCATTTTTACTTTCAAGTCTCATTCTTTAAGAAATATGTTTGGTAAGGCCATAGCTGCTATACATAGTAATTCCTCTGATGCATCTGGGCAAAGTAAATTGAAAACCTTCTGGAAAGGATTTATTGTTGTAGATGCCATTAAGAGCATTCATGATTCATGGCAGCATTAACAGGAATTTGGAAGAAGTTGATTCCAACCCTCATGGATGACTTTGAGCGGTTCAAGACTTCAGTGGAGGAAGTAACTGCAGATATGGTGGAAATAGTAAGAGAACTATTAGTAGAAATAGAAGTGGAATCCGAAGATGGGACTGACTTGCTGCAATCTCATGATTAAACTTGAACAATTGACAAGTTGCTTCTTTTTGTTTGTTTGTTTGTTTTGAGATGGAGTCTGTGTTGCCCAGGCTGGAGTGCAGTGGTGCTATCTTGGCTCACTTCAACCTCCACCTCCTGGGTTCAGGCAATTCTCCTGCCTCAGCCTCCCAAGTAGCTGGAATTACAGGTGCCTGCCACCATGCCTGGCTAATTTTTGTATTTTTAGTAGAGACTGGGTTTTACCATGTTGGCCAGGCTGGTTTTGAACCCCTGACCTCAAGTGATCTACCTGCCTCGGCCTCCCAAAGTGCTGGGATTACAGGTGTGAGCCACTGTGCGTGGCCTAGACGAGTTGTTGCTTTTGGATGAGCAAAGAAAGTGGTTTCTTGGGCCGGGCATGGTGGCTGACGCCTGTAATCCTAGCACTTTGGGAGGCCGAGGCAGGTGGATCATGAGGTCAGGAGTTCAAGACCAGCCTAACCAATATGGCGAAACCCCTTCTCTACTAAAAATACAAAAATTAGCCGGGCACGGTGGCAGGTGCCTGTAATCTCAGCTACTCAGGAGGCTGAGTTAGGAGAATCGCTTGAACCTGGGTAGCAGAGGTTGCAGTGAGCCGAGATCATGCCACTGCAGTTCCAGCCTGGGCTACAGAACGAGACTCTGTCTCAAAAAAAAAAAAAAAAAAAAAAAGAAAGTGGTTTCTTGAGATGGAATCTAATCCTGGTGGAGATGCTCTGAACAATGGAAATGATAGCAAAGGATTTAGACTGTTATATCAACTTAGTTGATAAAGCCAGCAGCAAGGTTTGAGAGGATTGGCTCCAATTTTGAAAGAAGTTCTCCTGTGGGTAAAACATCGTTAAATAGCATCACATTCTACAGAGAAGTCTTTCATGAAAGAGCACATCAATGTGGCAAACTTTACCACAGTCTTTAAGACATCGTTGGCCAGGTGCAGTGGCTCACGCCTGTTATCCTAGCACTTTGGGAGGCTGAGGTGGGAGGATCATGAGGTCAGGAGTTCAAGACCAGCTTGGGCAACGTGGTGGGACCTCATCTTTATAAAAACACAAAAATTAGCTGAGCTTGGTGGTGTGTGTCTGTAGTCGTAGCTTCTTAGAGGCTGAAGTGGGAGGATTGCTTGTGCCTGGGCGGCAGAGGTTGCAGTGAGCAGAGATTGTGCCAGTGCACTCAGGTCTGGGTGACAGAGTGAGACCCTGTCTCAAAAAAAAAAAAAAGAAAAGAGGCCAGGCGCGGCGGCTCATGCCTATAATCCCAGCACTTTGGGAGGCTGAGGTGGGCAGATCACAAGGTCAGAAGTTCGAGACCAGCCTGGCCAACATGGCGAAACCCCGTCTCTACTTCTTCTAAAAATACAAAAATTAGCTGGGCGTGATGGCAGGTGCTTGTAATCCCAGCTACTCGGAAGGCTGAGGCAGGAGAATCGCTTGAACCTGGGAGGCGAAGGTTGCGGTGAGCTGAGAGATCTTGCCAGTGCACTCCAGCCTTGGTGACGAGAGCAAGACTCCATCTCAAAAAAAAAAAAAGAACTTGCAGCCACTTTAACCTTCAGCAACCACCATCCTGATTAGTCAGCAGCCATCAACATTAAGTGAGACCCTCCACCAGCCAAAGTATTACAACTGAAGGTTCAGATTCCTATTAGCATTTGTTAGCTATCAAGTATTTTTAAATTAAGGTCTATACATTTTTTTAGGCATAATGCTGTTGCACACTTAATAGACTACAGTATAATGTAAACATAACTTTTATATGTACTGGGAAACCAAAAAATTTGTGTGACTCACCTTATTGGGGTATTCGCTTTATTGTGGTGGTCTGGAACCAAACCTGCAATATCTCTGAGGTATGCCTGTATGTTGATGTATTTGTGGGTGTTTATGTGTGTAGTATTTTTTTGTTTTGTTTTGTTTTTTTGAGAGTCTCACTCAGTCACCCAGACTGGAGTACAGTGACATGATCTTGGTTAACTGCAGCCTCCACCCCCTGGGGTTAAAAGGTCCTCTTACGTCAGCCTCCTGAGTAGCTGGGACTTCAGGTGCGTTCTACCATGCCTGTCTAATTTTTGTATTGTTTTGTAGAGACAGGGTTTTGCCATGTTGCCAAGGGTGAGCTGAAGCAATCTGCCAGTGTTGGTCTCCCAAAGTGCTACAATTACCACACCCGGTTTTATGTGTATATTTCTATGTCTATGTGTTTGTGTATTAAAATCATAAATTCATGCTGATACGTTCAATTTTGATACCTGAGAGTTTGTTCTTTCTTATATGTAATCCCTCATTTGACACCAAGAAACTGGCTCTCGTTAGCCACAATGTGTTACTTATTTGCTCAGTTTTAGAATACATTTAAAGGAGTTTTAGAATCGTTCACCCCTGCCACTCCTAATTTAGTAACCAGAGTACAACATTTATTTGCAGCTCTTTTATTCTTTAGCCTGAGACTTGGAGTATGTAGTCAAAATAGTGTGTTCCAAAGTTACTTAGGTTAGTTCCTCCCCAAACTCCTTCTCTCCCACTTTCAGTGTGATTATGTTATTATTTTTGAAATATAGTTAAGTTCATTTGTTTCTGTTTGTGTTCCATTTTGAGTCTCCCATGTCCTTGTTGATTGATTGATTTCACCATGTGCAAAATTAACATGTTTCTAAAAATCAGAACTAAGGGTGAGGTATAGTGTCTAATGCCTGTAATCCCAGCACCTTGGTAGGCCAAAGAGGGAGGATTGCCTGAGCCCAGGAGTTCAAGACCAGCCTGGGCAACATATTGGGACCCCATCTCTATAAAAAAAAAATAAGCTGAGCATGGTGGAGCACACCTGTAATCTCAGCTCTCTGGGAGGCTGAGGTGTGAGGATCCACCTGTCACCTATCTGGGATGCTGAGGTGGGAGGATTGCTTGAGCCCAGGAAATCAAGGCTGCAGTGAACTGTGATTGTGTCACTGTACTCCAGCCTGCACACACACACACATACACACACACGCGCACAGTACAGTACAGTACCTTGCTTAGAACATTGTCCTTGGGCTCTGTGCCATGGGAATATGTTTTAGATAGGTCTCTTAAGTACTTTTATATGTACTGGGAAACCAAAAATTTGTGTGACTCAAGAGACCTGTACAGTACCTAAGGAATGAAACTCCTTAGAGGGAGAGGGAGAAGCAATACTACTGCTTTACCATGTACTAAATTCTATTCATTTGGAAACAGCATTGTAATCAATCTAGATATCTAAAGTGTTAGATCCTGTGAAGGTTATCTAGAATCCCTTTCAGTTCCAGAATTCTATGATTGCTGTGTGCGTAGACACTTGTAACTTCTAGGTTCCTTCCTTCCCAATTTTTTCTTAACTTCCCTCCATTCCTTCCTGAAATGAAAAATGGTATCATGTTTCATATCTAATCATTTTCCTACATTTTAATGAATCCGTACTTGATTCTCTCCAATGAACTTCTCTATGATAATTCCTTTTTTTTTTTTTTTTTTGAGAAGTCTGTTTCCCAGGCTGGGGTGCAGTGGCACAATGCCTACTCACTGCAACCTTTGCCTCCCTGGTTCAAATGATTTTCCTGCCTCAGCCTCCCAAATAGCTGGGATTAGAGGGGCCTGCCATCACACCTGGCTAATTTTTGTATTTTTAGTAGAGAAGAGATTTCACCATGTGGCCAGGGTGGTCTCGAACTCCTGACCTCAAGTGGTCCACCCACCTCGGCCTCCCAAGTGCTGGGATTACAGGCATGAGTCACTGTGCCCGGCCACTTATTTCTTTTTATATAATGGTAAACCAGTGCATTTGATTCAATAAGTGATTTCAATAAGAAGATAAGAATAATAATATAATCAAATTTGCATAGAATGAGTGGACCAGGAGCTCTTAATTTTAATCTTAATGTTATTACTGATTTTTATATGTGACTTTTGAGGAGGCTACTTAATTTTATATGTTTGTACATTAGTGAGTTAAAGTATGTATTGCTATCCTCTTTCCTTATGTGTGACATTAGATTGTAAGACAGTAATACATAGATGTTAAAGAATACTAGTTAGGCATAGGGCAAAAACATTTTTAAAGGCTTGGTCACAAAGTGAGTTTATTTAATTCTGTACACTGTAGCTGTAAAATATGTAGTAAATGTAATACCATGCAAACCAGTCTGATCTGTCATTTCATATCAGGTTTTAATGACTATATTTAAGAATTGTTTATACCCATTAGATGTGGTCTTCCCTTGATATCTGAGGACTTGGTTCCAGGACCCCCCACGGACATCAAAATCCACAGACACTCAAGTCCCTTGTATAAAATGGCGTAGTATTTCCACATAACCTATGCACTGCCTCCTGTATACTTTAAATAATCTCTAGATTACTTATTATAATGCCTAATACAATGTAAACGCTTTGTAAACAGTTACTATACTGTATTGTTTAGGGAATATTTACAAGGAAAAAAAGTCTGTATGTGTTCTGTAAAGATATGATCGTCCATTTTTAAATCTGTGGTTGGTTAAGACCATGAGTGTAGAACCCGCAGGTACAGAAGGCTGACTGTAGTTACTCGTAGGTTAAAAGAAGACTTTAGTGGTGGTTTTAAAATTTTTGGAATAAAAGCCTTTAATGTCAAAGGTTATTAGTTTTTTTCCTTGTGCTATATATGTAGCTTTGTTTTAAAGGTGCATATAGCTTCATGAATGTACTATGTCAATAGAATGTAATGGTATCATGGATTAGATGTTCTTCCCGACCTCACACACTTCAAAATATGTGTGTCTATTTGTTCTGAGTCTTCAGCATTTTCCTGTGAATGGAATTCAGCACCCTGAATGTTATTAACAGCATGTGTGCTACCATGAAAGAGTGCCAGTTCAGTGGCCAGTGAATAATTTAGGTATCAGCTGGTGTGGCAAGATTGTATTACTTAGGGCAGAGAATCTAATATGTGCTAAACTTTGACGTTAAAAGGAACAAACATTTCTTTCGTGAGAAAACATTGCATTACAAAGAATGTCGTGTTCATCTAAAAACCAGTATACTAAATTAAAAATTATTTGATGTGTGTGTGTGTGTGTGTGTGTATATATATATGTATAAAAAATGTTTTGGAAATGGAGTCTCTCTGTCGCCAGGCTGGAGTGCAGTGGCACCGTCTTGGCTCACTGCAATCTCTGCCTCCTAGGTTCATGTGATTCCTCTGCCTCAGCCTCCCAAGTAGCTGGGACTACAGGCACGCACCAGCACGTCCAGCTAATTTTTTGTATTTTAGTAGAGACAGGGTGTCACCCTGTTGGCCAGGATGGTCTCGATCTCCTGACCTCGTGATCTACCCGCCTTGGCCTTCCAAAGTGCTGGGGTTACAGGTGTGAGCCACTGCGCCTGGCCAATTAAATATTTTTTAAGTTAAAAAAGTAATGGAAGTGGCCGGGTGCAGTGGCTCATGTCTGTAATCCCAGCAGTTTGGGAAGCCGAGGCGGGTGGATCACCTGAAGTCGGGACTTCGAGACCATCCTGACCAACATGGAGAAACCCCGTCTCTACTAAAAATACAAAATTAGCTGGGCTTGGTGGCGCATGCCTGTAATCCCAGCTACTTGGGAGGCTGAGGCAGGAGAATTGCCTGAACCCAGGAGGCGGAGGTTGCGGAGAGCCAAGATCACGCCATTGCACTCCAGCCTGGGCAACAGGAGCAAAACTACATCTCAAAAAATAAATAAATAAAAAATAAAAAAGAGGTAATGGAAGCTCTGTCAGACAAAATTCAATAATAGAGAAAGGATATGAAGTAGAGACAATTTCTCCTTTTATATTGTGGCTGTATTTTATAATTTTACAAAATACACATTACGCTTCATTTAACCAGTACTCAATGATACACATTCAGTTTTTTGATTATGTCAGAGAGAACCTTTTTCTGTGTCCATAGATACTTGTAGGCACATTTTCATAACATATTTCTAGAGTGAGAACTGTTAGGTCAAAGCATATGTACCTTTTGACCTTTTGCTCATGGACACTGCCAGATTTCCTTCAGAAATAAGCTAATCTGGTTTATCATCTCATCAGTAGTGTGAAAATGCTCTTTTCTTCACATTCTTACCATGACAAGGATATTTCTGGTCTTTCACATTATTGGCTTTGAATAGGCAAAAACCAAAATTTTTTTTTTTTTTTTTTGAGACGGAGTCTCGCTCTGTCGCCCAGGCCGGAGTGCAGTGGCGCAATCTCGGCTCACTGCAAGCTCCGCCTCCCGGGTTCACGAAACCAAAACTTTTTTTATTTTTGTTTTTTGAGACAGAGTCTTGCTCTGTCGCCCAGGCTGGAGTACAGTGGCACGATCTTGGCTCATTGCAGCCTCCACCTCCCGAGTTCAGATGATTCTCCTGCCTCAGCTTCACAAGTAGCTGGGATTACAGGCTCACGCCACCATGCCTGACCAACTTTTGTATTTATTGGTAGAGGCGGGGTTTCACCACGTTGGCCAGGTTGGTCTCGAACTCCTGACCTTAAGTGATCTTCCCGCCTCAGCCTCCCAAAGCGCTGAGATTACAGGCTTGACCCACTGTGCCTGGCCTGTTTTTAATTTTAATTTTTCACTACTCTGTATTACCTTGAAATAAGTTTTAGGTCTGTTTTCTCTTTCATGTGTTATTAAGGTAGATACTCTTATATGAGGAATAAGAATCTAAAAGTAAACAGTTCATAAAATAATGATATTTACTGACTGCTTAGGTTCAGCCACTGTGCTAGAAACTTTACATAATTACCCTTTACTCTGACACCAACCATAATAGATGATAATACTGTCTTCATTTTACAAATAGGGACATTGACATTCAGATATGCTAAGCAGCTTGTCCAGTGGTGCACAGCTAATAAACTGCAGAGCTATGATTTGAGCTCAGTTGTGGATCTCTTATTTCCCCCAATCCTTCTCCAAGGATTTTCTCTCATCTTCCTGAAAATCTCTCGAAGACACCGATGAGTTATTTGTTAATCACCAAATCTGGTGGATTTTTTGTTTGTTTGTTTTTTAAGTCCTCATCTGATTGGACCTTTATCATTCAGCACAGTTAGTGTATATTTTATTGAAACTTTCTTTCCTGGCTTCCTAAACAATTTTTTTTTTTTTTGGAGACAGAGTCCCACTCTGTCATCCAGGCTGGAGTGTAGTGGTGTGATCATGGCTCACTGCAGCTATATGTTGCGCAGGCTGGTTTTGGACTCCTGGGCTCAAGCGTTCCTCTTGCCTCAGCCTCCTGAGTAGTTGGGACTACAGATGGGCATGCTACTGTACCCAGCTGGAAGCACATAACTTTAAAGCTGAAGATATTTTAGAAAACATTTACATAGACATTTCGTCTAACTTAATTTATAGAAGAGGCAACTGAAATCCAATATACTTAAATGAGAAGTGGTATATCAACATTTATAGATAACTCTTTTACTTAATTTTTACGTGTATGTTATAGGAATGTATTTGATTTTGAGTAATAGTAAAGTGAAAATAAAATTATACTTCTAAGGAAAGCATTCATTGTAAATGGTTAAATATGATTGTAGAAATTGTCAATTTGTGATTGTAAAAACAGGATACCATTTTCAAACAAAATACTTAGAAAAAATAAATTCATTGAGGGAATTTTTGCTTGTAATATGGTTTTGAAGCTGTCTAACATGACAGAAATATGTTTAAATTTATTAAAGATTTTACTTGCTCTAAATTGCTTTTTTTAAAAAAAAATTGTCATAAAACCATGAAACAATGTACTTATGTCTGATAGTACTAAATAATAAGTAACTAATTATATTTCTGTATTTATTCACAGGCTTATAATTTTAGTTCTGCCACTTGTTGTGTCACCCTGAGCAAGTTGTTTGACTTTTCTTGGCCTCAGTTTAGTCATCTATAATATAATGATGATAGTAACTACCTCACAGGTTGTTGTGAAGGTTAAACTCCATAACGTATATAAAGTATTTAATACAGTCTTAGGACATTGTGTACATTTTATAGGTAGAAGCTATTAAAGTGGCATGGTTTAAAAGAAAATTATACAGTAGTAATGATACGATGATAGGGAGTCTCCCATAGTTGTTTCCTGGCAGCCTGCTTTTGGTATTATGTGCTGCTGTTGCTTTTCAGAGAAGAATCTTTGAAAGCTTACAAGAAGTAGCTTTGTATGAATAATGATAGATGCATCCACTTTTTTTTTTTTTGAGATGGAATCTCACTCTGTCGCCCAGGCTGGAGTCTAGCGGTGCGAACTGGGCTCACTGCAACCTTGGCTTTTCCAGTTCAAGCACTTCTCCCTTCCTCACCTCCCCAGTGGCTGGGATTATAGGCACCCACCACCATGCCTGGCTAATTTTTGTATTTTCAGTAGAAATGGGGTTTTGCCATGTTGGCCAGGCTGGTGTTGAACTCCTGACCTCAGGTGATCTGCCTGCCTCGGCCTCCCAGAGTGCTGGGATTACAGGTGTGAGCCACCATGCCCGGCCAGATGCATCCATTTTTAAATAAACTATCTTATTGAATTGTAAGATAGTTTAATGTGTACAAATAGTATGTAAACAGCATGGTAAACATTTATAATATGAACACACTTATATAACCACTACCCAAGTCAAGTGTATTGACCAAATTTGTGTATTTATGAAGTGGTTTGTTTTTTTTTTTTTGAGACGGAGTCTTGCTCTGTTGCCCAGGCTGGAGTGCAGTGGCATGATCTCGGCTCACTGCAAGCTCCGCCTCCCAGGTTCACGCCATTCTCCTGCCTTAGCCTCCCGAGTAGCTGGGATTACAGGCGCCCACCACCATGCCTGGCTAATTCTTTTTTTTTGTATTTTTAGTAGAGACAGGATTTCACCGTGTTAGCCAGGATGGTCTCGATCTCCTGACCTCGTGTTCCGCCCGCCTCAGCCTCCCAAAGTGCTGGGATTACAGGCGTGAACCACCGTGCCCAGCCTAAAGTGTGTTTTGACTTTATATATGTGCTTGGTTGTTTTATTCTTGTTGGGGTGTGTGTGTGTGTGAGACAGTGAGTGATTTTAAAAGATATTCTCCTTATGAAACCTTTGGGAAAATATCTTCAATTTTATGGCTTTCTTTTTCACTCTCAAAGCTGTCTTAGGTGAATACATGGTCTTAATTTTAATAATTTTAATGTAGTTTAATATGTTTTTATTTTTGAAAGATTTCCGTTATGATTATGATTGCCATTTGTGTCCTATTTAAGAAGTGTTTACCTTCTCTAAAGTAACTGTGATATTTTCCTGTTTCCTTTTTAAAGCTTTATTCTTTCACCTTTTACATTTCGATTTGCCACCCATCTATTTTTGTGTATAATATGAGGTAGAGATTAAGATGCATTGTTTTCCCCATGTGACTATCCCTAAACTGAGCACCATTTATTATTCTATTGCATATCAGTGACAGCTGCCATATTCATGAATCAGGTGACCTTATATGTGTGCGTCTGTTTTTGGACTCTTTATTCTATTCATCGTTTTGACTGTTCTTCTGCCTGTGTCAGTGTCATTACCATAACTGATAGTGTAAATCCTCCTGATTGTTTTTCAAGGGCCTATTTTTTTTGTCCTTTGCATTTCTAGATGAATTTTATAAACTGTAAATTTCTGCAAAACTATTTTAATTTCAACGTATATTTTCTCCTAAATATGTTTTGAGAGTTACTTTCTGTCAGCACTTTAATTACATCATTCCATTTAATTCTGCCTTCTATTATTTCCATAGAAAATTGGCTACTTTGATAGCAATATGTCCTTTTTCCCCCTCTGGCTGCATTTAGGGTTTTTCTTTGTCTTTTGTTTGAGCACTTGATCTACAGGTGTGTGCCTAGGGGTGTGTGTGTGTGTGTGTGTGTGTGTGTGTGTGTGTGTGTGTGTGTGTGATTCTGCTTGGGGTTTATAGAGCTTCTTGAATCTCTTAATAGCTTTCCCCAGTTTTGGAAAATTCTCAGGCAGTATCTCTGCAAGTATTTCTTTTAACTTTTTTTTTTTCTTTTTAACATTTTCTCTTTCTCCTTTGCTTCTGGCATTTTAGTTCTACATATATAGGACTTTAAAAATGATCTTTATATTTCTGATGCTTTCTCTCCTGTCAATACTTTTTTATATTTCCTTTTACTGTTTTTCTGTTTCAATCTGTGTATTTTCAGTCTGGCCTATCTTTTAAAAATTCCTCTTGTCACCAATATTTTACTGTGAAACATTAAAAAAAAAAGTAGTAATAAAATAAAAAGGATGGATTTGTGAACAAAAGTTCTCTGAAAAGGAATTTACAGGAAAGAGGCTTTATTTGAGTGAGCAGTTTGCAAACTAGGAAGACATAGCCTTCTGTGTAAAATGAAGGTACTTTCCAGAGATCAAAGGGAGGGATTATCTTTTTATTTATTTATTTTTTATTTATTTGCCCAGAGATCACCCTTGACCTTATAGAGGTCCCACCCAGGTTCTCACTCAGGTCCGTTTATGCAAATGGAGGATTAGAACTTGCTCCCTTCTTCACTCCTTCCCTCCTTTTTGTTAGAGATGGGGTCTTGCCATGTTGCCCAGCCTGGCCTCCAACTTGTGGCCTCAAGTGATCCTCCCATGTTGGTCTCCCAAAGTGTTGGGATTACAGGTGTGTCACCACACCCAGCCCAAACTTGCTTAGTTCTGATTGGTTGACTGGTTGGTTCAGGCAGAATATATAGGAACAGGAAGCTATGAAAGTCCCAAAGTTAAACAGACATGTAAGTTTCCCTGGAACTCATAGTAAGTGTGTGACCTCTAGTCAGCAAGTGGCTGCTTGACTCTTATTTTTAATTTAGACCCAGTTAGCCACTCAGGATCTATCTTGAAGGATTGGCTCTTTCGGGGTTCACAGATTATACAGCAAACATACACCCACCACCTGGATTCTACAGTTAACATTTTGCAACATTTGCTTTATCCCATCTATCCCTCTATCCATTTATCAATCCATTTTTATCTTATGAGGCAATTCAAAGTAAGTTATAGATACCAGTACACTGTACTGCTAAACACTTCAGCATGTGTATCATAAAGTAAAGCTTAATATGTGTTTATGGTTCTTTTTTTGGAGGTAAATTTTATGTATGGTGAGATGTACAGGTGGTATTTATAAGTCAAGTTATGGGTAGCCATTTGTTGAATTTGTTTTTTAAAAAGTAGATTCCAGCTTTCTGCTGAAGTTCTCTGCCATTCCATCCATTTTCTTGAACGTTTCTATTGTTATTTTAAAGTCCCTGTTTTAAAATTTCCAATAGCTAGATAACTGTGGTGATGCTTCTACCAATATCTTTTCCCCCATTGGTTTTTGGCATTTGATTATATTTCTTGTTAGACTGACAACTTTGTTTTTTAGCGTTGGTCTTTGGGTATGAAAAATTCTTGACATGTGCTGTTCAATATGGTAGCCACTAATCACTGTGGCTGGCTGGCTGGCTGGCTATCTTTGTGTATCTATGTATCTATCTATCTATCTATCTATCTATCTATCTATCTATCTATCTATCTATCTATCTATCTATCTATCTATCTATCTATCTATCTATCTATCTATCTATCTATCATCTATCTATCTATTCTATCAAGGGTCTTGCTGTGTCACCCAGGCTGGAGTACAGTGGCACCATCTTGGCTCACTGTAACTTCCACATCCCAGGTTCAAGTGATTCTCCTGCCTCTCAGCCTCCTGAGTAGCTGGGATTACAGGTGTGCACCACCATGACCCAGCTAATTTTTGTATTTTTAGTAGAGATGGGGTTTTGCTATGTTGGCCAGGCTGGTCTCAAACTCCTGGCCTCAAGTGATTGGCCCAGCTTGGCCTCCCAGAGTGCTTGGATTACAGGCGTGAGCCACCGTGCCCAGCCTATTTAAGTTTAAATTAATTAAAATTAGATAAATTTTACAATTCAGTTCCTCAGTTACATTAGCCACATTTCAGGTGCCCAATAGCTACATGTGCAGATAGAGATAGTACAAATAGTACAGATAAGGAACATTTCCATTGTTGCGTAAGTTCTGTAGGACAGTGGTCTACATGAAATCTTCCTCCAGAGAAAATGCAGTTTTATGCTGGAAGGCAGATCAAGTAGGTAGATCATGTTATTCTAAGGGAGACCGGTCTGTTTCAGTTTGTCTTTGTTCTAGTAGTTCAGACCTTTGTGGTTTCGCTTGAAAAGCGAAAGGCCCCTCTTCCTTGGTAGGTTCTGAATTCCAGCTTTTGTTTTCCCAGCCCAGTGGAATGGCTGCAGGCTCTTGACTACTATTTTCTGTTCAGCCTCTATGCCTTACTTTGAATTGGTGACTACCTTAAGGATATATAAGGCTCACTTTAGTAAGTTTTCTCTTTACTCTGCGATTTTATTCTCTCAGGTCCTGGCTGTCTTGTCTGTTCTCTGATGACTTTGCACATTCTTTTTTAAATTATTTTTTGTTTTTTTTTGAGATTAAGTCTTGCTCTATGGCCCAGGCTAGAGTACAGTGGTAAGATCACAGCTCACCACAGCATTGACCCCCTGGGCTCCAGTGATCCTCCCACCTCAGCCTCCTGAGTGGCTAGGACCCACAGGCATGTGCCACTACACCTGACTCATTTTTTCATTTTGTGTAGAGACGAAGTCTTGCAGCCCAGACTGGTCTCAACTGCTGGGCTCAAGTGATCCTCTAACCTTGGCCTCCCAAAGTGCCAGGATTACAGGTGTCAGTCACCATGCCTGGCCTTTTTTGTTTGTTTGTTTTTTAATAGACTATTTTGTAGAGTACTTTTAGGTTCACAGAAAAATTGAGCAGAAAGTACTGAGTTCTGTATACCCCCTGCCTCTGTACACATACAGCCTGCCACTATTGACATCCTGTACCACAATGTACATTTGTTAGAATTGATAAACCTCCATTGATGCATTGCTATCACTCAAAGTCAGAAAGCACACCCTTTTTTGTTTTTGTTTTTAAAGAGATGGAGTCTCGGCCATATGCGGTGGCATATACCTGTAATCCCAGCACTTTGGGAGGCTGAGGCAGGAGGATCGCTCCAGGAGTTCATGACCAGCCTGGGCAACATAGCAAGACCCTGTCTCTATACACACACACACACACACACACACACACACACCATGAAAAAATACACCTTTTAATTTTTTTGTATGTGTGTGTTTTGTAGAGACGGGGTCTTGCTATGTTACCCAGGATGGTCTTGAACTCCTGGACTCAAGCTATCCTTCTGCCTCAGCATCTGGAGAAGCTCCAACTACAGATGTGCACCACTGTCTGGCTACACACAGCTATTTTTATGTGTATATTTTTTCTAGCTTTATAGTTGTTCAGTATCCTTCCATTTTCTTTATTAGACAATATAATTCAGTATATTTGAAGGTGCCTTGATGGCTCCTGGCAGTTCTCTAGACTGTTATTTGTTGGGATTACTGGTTTTGATAGGAAATTATGCAGGGTGTGTTATGTGGAGGAGTGTTATATTTTCATGTTCACTTTAATCCCACTCTTCTAGATATAGAAGTTGATTAATGTTGTTGGCTATTCCGTGTGATATCAAAAACCTGAGAATTTCATTTAAAATACAGATTAAAATGGAATGTATTTGGGGAGCATTGCGTCTGTATATTTTGTGTTGAGTTCATCTTTAAGGAGTGATTTAAGTTTATAAAACACTCTGCCAGGGATTGTATGAAATATACAAATGAGAGACAGTTTCTGATCTTTCCAGTCTTCTTAACAGAGTTGATAAGATACATATATAAATATTGTGAGGACTCTGTAGAGGGCACATTTTATTTCTAATATGGCTTACAATTTAAGTCTAAGTTTTTGTCTTGCCACTATCATTTATTGACCCTGGGGAAATCACTCAAGCACTCTTAACTTGTGATGCTTTTGGGTTTAAGGGAGATTAGTTATGTGCCAAGTGCTTTACTTGGTTTTATTGTCACAATAATCCAGAAAGGCAAGTATATCTCTCATTTACAAATGTATGAATTGAGGCTGCAGTGGCGTTTACAATTCACGTAAGGCATTGAGTTTGTAAGTAATTGCCAGAGTTGGGATTTGAATTTAGTTCTCTTTCACTCCAAAGTCTGTATTTATTTGATTATACCAGCACATAACAATTGTTCTAAGAATCATTAATAGGTGTTACTTGAAAAATTGATGGTAATAATATATTTTCTAATAAGTGCTTTGAAAAAATCAAGTGTAAGATAGCATCACTCCTGTAGTAATCCTGCTAAAAATTAACTGAATTTTCTTATGAGAAAATATTAAACAAACACCAATTGAGGGATATTATACAAAATAACTGGTATGTATTCTTAGAAAATGACAGTGTCATGAAAACCACAGAAATACCAAGGAGCTATTTCAGATAAGCAAAACTAAAGAAACATGAATCTGGGGTTTTTTTTTTTTTTTTTTTAAAGTATTGTTTGCTGTAAAGGAAGACATTATTGGGACAGTTGGCAACATTGAATTGTAATATCTTATTAATTTCCTGATTTTGACAAATATACTGTAGCTATGCAAGAGCTTGTTTTGGGGAAGTATACACTGAATGAAGCATTTAGAAGTAAAGGGGTACAGTATCTGCCACTTAACTCTCAAATAGTTCAGAAAAATTATATTTGTGTGTGTGTATAAAAGAGAAAGAGAGTTAAGGCAAATGGAGTAAAGTGTTAAAACTTGGGGAATCTAGTTGAGGGGTATTATCAGAATTGTGCTATTTTTTGCAACTTTTCTGTAAGTCTAAAATTATGTCAACATGATCAGTTATAAGGAAAAAAAAAGTATAGGAAAAATACTAATGATTTGTCTAGCTGTTAAGTGATAATTTAACTTTAAGAAATGGTATGCTCCAGAGCACCATGAGATTATGTGAGATCACCTGATGAACCAGAGTGCTATTTTCTATGTGCTTATTTATGCACAAGTATCTGGTCTTACGGTTAAATAATGCATTTATTTTATTATTTATTTATTTATTTATTTTAAATTTTTTTGAGAGATAAGGTCCAGGCTGGAGTGCAGTGGTATAAAGACAGCTCACTGCAACCTTGACTTCGTGAGCTCAAGCGATCCTCCTGCCTCGGCTTCCCAAGTAACTGAGACTGCAGGTGTGCATGATGATGCTTGTATAGATGGGGCCTTGCTATGTGTCCAATCTGGTCTCGTACTCCTGGGCTCAAGCAATCCTCCTGCCATGGACTCCCAAGATGCTGGGATTACAGGCATAAGCCACTGCACCTGGCTGAATAATGCATTTAATAGTTCATAAAATAAAAAATGATTTATCTACATGGTGGTGAGGAGCTTGGACTGTCACTCAGACTGCATTGGTTTGTATAAGCCCCACCTTTCACTAACAGAGATAGTGAAAAGTTACTTTTGCACTTAGTTTTCTCCTGTCTAAAATGGGATAATGTATCTACCTCAAAGGGTTTTGTTAGGATTAAGTGAGATAATGAATGTAAAACATTTAGCACAGAATCTGACTCCAGGCTTGGGAGTGGGGTGGCTCATACCTGTAATCCCAGTACTTTGGGAGGCCTAGGTGGGTGGATCACTTGAGGTCAGGAGTTCAAGACCAGCCTGGCCAATGTGGTAAAAACCCGTCTCTACTAAAAATACAAAAAAATTTAGCCAGGCATAGTGGCGGGTGCCTATAATCCCAGCTACTTGGGAGGTTGAGGCAGGAGAATTGCTTGAACCCGGCAGGCAGAGGTTGCAGTGAGCTGAGATTGTGCCACTACAGCCTGGGTGACAGAGAGACTCCATCTCAAAAAAAAAAAAAAAAAAAAGAAAAAAGAATTTGACTCTAATAAGTACTCAATCAACATTTTAAATTATTGTTAATAATTATTACAGAGTTAGAAAGTTAAATCATTTATTGCAGTTAAATAATTTTTGTTGTCTGATTTTGCCTAAACGTACCTAATAGATTATGAGCCTCTGTTGGTGTTTTACTGATGATACATTATAATTTTAAATATACTTCATAGATAAATTTAAGACATAATTGGATTGTTCCATACTTACCTCCTAATCACCTGTAAAATAAGGATACTTACATTTATTTTGTTATGTCATACAATAAGATACTCAAAGATTGTAAAATCCAAATGCAATATAAATATGTAGCACTAATAATATAGTGCATATATATGAGCTGTGATAATCATACATTAATTTTTCGACATTAACATGTAAAGAACAGATACATGCTACCTCAGTTACTGACATGTTTTGTCTTTATTTTCCACAGATACTTTTTGTGTTACCCTACCAGTCTGGTCCCGTAGCTTCTCTCTCTTGATATATGTTAGTAATGTTCTCACAGTCTTCTCTTACATATCGTGAGATTTTTGATAGAATCTTGCTCTGTTGCCCAGGCTGGAGTACAGTGGTGTGATCTCAACTTACTGCAACCTTGGCCTCCCGGGCTCAAGCAATTCTCATGCCTCAGCCTCCCGAGTAGCTGGGATTACAGGCACGCGCCACCACACCTGGCTAATTTTTGTATTTTTAGTAGAGACGGGGTTCACCATGTTGGCCAGGATGGTCTTGATCTCCTGACCTCGTGATCTACCTGCCTCGGCCTCCCAAAGTGCTGGGATTACAGGCGTGAGCCACTGCGCCTGGCCCTAGCTAAGTTATTTATTTGTAGAGACAAGGTCTCGCTGTGTTGCCCAGCCTTGTCTCGAACTTCTGGACTCAAGCTGTCTGCCTGTCTTGGCCTCCCAAAGTGATAGGATTACAGATGTGAGCCACTGTGTCTGGCCCTGACTCCTGTTTTTATAAAATATTAGCTATTGATCAGTCATAGAAATGCAAATTATTGCTGTATTCATCTCTTTTGGTATTGGGCTGTGAACTATATTTGTGGCATATTGGTAACAAATATTAAATCTTTGCTGTCTTCTATCCTCCATCTCTTGAGTTTAAAATTTAATAGGCTTTGAAAATATTTGTTATTGCTGTTATTCTTTGTACTTGGTGCTTTGATCTGGATCATTGTCGTGCAAACTTAAAAGATTAAGTGGCCTTTCAATAAGGATATTTTTAATAGTGATATTTTTAGTCTAAGACACAAACTACATTTGAATGAGTGTCTATTCTGAGCTGTACTTTGATTACATTTCAACATGTAATCACAACATGGATAGTTGCGGTTATAGAGTCAAAAAAACAATCTGCATGAACGTCCAATATTCTGTAGTGATGTTATTTCTTATTATATCAAAAACATTCATAACAAAAATATTTGTAGAAGCGGTTGATCATCTGTTTTGAAATCTGTCTACCTTTCTAAGAATGTTGAGGGTTTGTTGCTTGTTTTAAAAAAGCACCATTCTGTGGGATATTGAAAAAGCTGCCTTAACCTGAAATAAACTCACTAGTAGTATTTTGACAGTCATCCTTCTGTTAAAGTTCCACTTGTGGAAATGCTGTTCTATATTTTCATAAATTTTAGTTGCATTATGATTTGGAAGGAGTCTTGCAGGTACTCTAGTGTAAGTTCCCCTGTTATGCTAAAAGAGTCTCCTTTATGGTATCCTCTACACAGTGATAGAACCTCGAAAGGACATCTCCGGTATTCCTTTCCCCTTGAGGCAACACATTCCTACTTCAAATACATGTGTTAGAAAATTGTTCCTGGCTGGGCATGGTGGCTCACACCTGTGTTCCCAGAAATTTGTGAGGCTGAGGTGAGGGGATCACTTGAGGCCAAGAGTTCGAGACCAGCCTGGGCAATGTAGCAAGACCATGTCTCTACAAAAAATAAGAAACATTAGCTGGGCATGGTGGTGCACGCCTGTAGTCCCAGCTACTTGGGATGCTGGAGGGAGGAGGATTGCCAGACCCTGGAGGTTGAGACTGCAGTGAGCTATGATTGCATCACTGCACTCCAGCCTGGGCTATAGAGCAAGACCCCATCACAAAACAACAACAAAAAACCCAGAAAATTGTTCCTTATAATAAATAAAAATAAATAAGATTCACTTAAGATCTAATTTGGTACTTATAATAAGAAAACTAGTAAATTCCTGTGCAGTCTCAAGGACTGACAACTTTAAACATTAATCTTTTTTTATTATGTGTTTAATTAAATTATTTTGAGACAGAGCCTTGCTCTGTTGCCCAGGCTGGTGCCATCTTGCTTGCTGCAACCTCCGCCTCCTAGGTTCAAGGAATTCTCGTGCCTCAGCCTCCCTAATAGCTGGAATTGCAGGTGTGCACCACCATGCCTAATTTTTGTATTTTTAGTAGAGATGGGGTTTTGCCATATTGGCCAAGGCTGGTCTTGAACTCTTGATCTCAAATGATCCTCCTGCGTCAGCCTCCCAAAGTGCTGGGATTACAGGCATGAGCCACTGTGCCTGGCCCTAATTTTTTTTTTTTGAGTCTCGCTCTGTTGCCCAGGCTGCAGTTCAGTGGCACAGTCTAAGCTTCCTGCAGTCTTGCTCAGGCTGTCCTCCCACCTCAGCTCCCTAAGTAGCTGGGACCACAGGCACACACCACCACGCTCAGCTAATATTTTTTAAAAATTGTTTTATAGAGACCGAGTCTCCATATATTATCTGGGGTGGTCTTGATGTCCTGGCTCAAGTGATCCCTCCCAGCTTGGACTTCCAAAGAGTTGGGATTACAGACCTGAGCCACTGCACCTGGCCAATCTTATTTTATAGTATGAGATGCTTGTTTTAGAAACAATAAAATATTGTGGAAATATATAGCATTTCCTACTCCTTGCCAGGTTGATTCCTCATTGATAATTGCTGATACAACTTAGATGTGTATCCTTCTATTTGCTGTGCTTGTACAAACACTTGTTTATCTGTGCCTGCATTTTATAACCACTTTAGGTCTTTGCTGTCTTTTGTTACAAGTATAGGGCTTTAACTTGTAAGAATTTGTTGAGTGCATGATGTATTGGTATCTGTGACTAATCACACCTACTGACTACTAGATGGTCACATCCACTGTTGAGCTCATTTCCTAACTGCCTCTGTAAGAAGATGTTACAGTCATCTTTAGGAACTGTCTCCCCCAAAATAAGAGCTTTGTTTTAACTAAGAGGTATTTTAGAGGATGTCTATGTATTTAATGTGAAAGATTTTTTATGGTTAAGATGAGTAAATGCTTAAAGAACAGGAAGAGTTCAGTAAAATGTCCGCTAGAATTCTCTTAAGTATATTTTACATTTCCTGATTAGTTTTAAAATCAAAGGTGATAGGTATAAAGAAAAAGAGGAGATTATTGAGAAATACAGCATCTAAGTGTGAGCACTTGCATTAAGATAAAAGTTCAATAGTTTTTTTTTTTTTTTTTTTTTAGTTTTATTTTTTATAGAGATGGGGGTTTCACTATGTTCCCCAGGCTGGGTTCGAACTCCTGACCTCAAGTAATCCTCCCATGTTGGCCACCCAAAATGCTGGGATTATAGGCGTGACTGAGCCACAGTGACTGGCCCAAAAGTCCAGTAGTTTTAGGGATCATAGGAATTATTTATTTTAAGGTGTAGTGGTTAAAAGCATGGATTTTGAGTTCTAACTGTACATCTTACTAGCTGTGTGACCTTAAGCAAGTTACTTACCCTTTGTCTGTTTCTTCATCTATTAAAAGTGTTTATATGAATATTAAATGGGTTAATACTTATAAAATGCTTAGAACATTGCTTGGTTCATAGTATTATGTTGGTACTTTATTACTGTCACTGTATATTTTAAAAAGGATTTATATAGGATGAAAAGTTTGGTTTAAAAAATGCTAGCAAAATCTCTCTGTCTCTTCCCCTTTTCTTTTGATCATCATAGAAATCTAAAGACCAGTTAATCATAAAAGGAACATAACAAATGTTTTCTCATGTTATAGAACTATTAGAAAATATAGGTCAGTATTTTCCTGCTCTGTAGAAAATAAAATCAGAGGATATCTTTATTGAATTGCCAAAAATTACTTCTGGGCCAATTTCTAGGTTTTCTGTTCATTTAGTTTCCTGTGTTTCTTTGAATCAAGATTTTAGGATTTGAGATGAAATGGAATAGAGAAAGAGGCTTTAGAATCAGGGGTTTAAATTTAAATCCCAGTCCCACCACTTTCTGAGTAACTTTGGGCAGTGTATTTGTTATCTGTTGCTGTGTGACAAACAATCCCAAAACTCAGTTGCTTCAGAAACAATGATTTATTATTTCTCATTCTGTGGATTGGCTGTACTCAACCCAGGGGTTCTTCTGTTTCATGTAGAACATTTTGTTTACCCACATTTTTGGTCTTGGGTAGAAGAACAATGCAGTAATCTGTTTTTAAAACATTTTCTTTAAATGAAATTATGCTTATGCCTGTAATCCCAGCACTTTGGGAGGCCTAGGCGGATGGATCATGAGGTCAAGAGATCAAGACCATCCGTGCCAATATTGTGAGACCCCATCTCCACTAAAAATACAAAAAATTAGCTGGGTGTGGTGGCAGGCACCTGTAATCCCAGCTACTTGGGAGGCTGAGGCAGGAGAATTGCTTGAACCCGGGAGGCGGAGGTTGCAGTGAGCCGAGATTGTGCCATTGCACTCCAGCCTGCGCAAAAAGAGCGAAACTCCATCTCAAAAAAAAAAAAAAAAAAAAAAGTCATGATACCTGGCACATTGTTAAAGCTCAGTAAATAGTATTTTTTTAAATTATGTAGTCATAAAACAGTTGTCCCCAATGCAAAATGGCTATGTAAGAGTCCATTGGTTCATACTTGTTCAGCTCATATCGGTGATGTTTAACAACATTTTCTTTGTTTTCCTGAATGAATGATATATGCTACTAGCTTTTGTTGGTTGATCAATTCATTGAACAAATAATGAAGTGTTTTATGTGTTGGGAATATAGCATTAAAAGAATTAAAGTTCTTGTCCCCACGTAAGTTATATTCTAGTGGAGGCAGAGAGGAAATAGATAATACGCCAACGTATTTATCACTTAATGACAAGTGCTATACAGAACAGTCAAGCAGGATAAAGGAAGAAAGGCAAGTGCCATGTGTTGGTGAGGGTTTACTCTTCTATTTAAGGTGGTCAGGGAAGGCCTTTCTAGTAACATGACTGTTAGGCAGTAACACAAAATAAGAGGAAGGGGTCAAGTCTTGTATTCTCTCTGCCTGGAACTCTCTTCTCCCAGATATTTTTAAATGCAAAGGTCTTGAGGCAGGAACTATGGTTTGAAACAGTAAGGAGGCTAATGTGGCTGGACCAGAGCAAGCAAGTGGGAGAATGGTAGGAAGTTTCAGATGTAGCTAAGGGCTGCCCCCTTGTAGGCCATTGTGAGGAATTGAGATAGGAAGCTATCAGTGTTTTGAGGAGAAGAGGGACATGGTCTAATTTATGTATTAAATGGATCACTCAAGCTGCTAGATTGAGAATAGATGGCAGAGGGTAAGGACAGAAGCAAAGAAGAACAGGAAGCTCTTGTAATAACAGATGGAGGTGATGGGGGGTTAGATTAGAGTGGTAACAGTAAAGGTGGTTACATTGTGAGGAATTTGACTTTTACTGTGATAGGAAGCCAGTTGGGATTTTGAGGAGTGGAGTGACATGGTCTGATTTATGTACTAAATGGATCACTCAGACTGCTATAATGAGAAGAGATGGTAGAGGATAAGGACAGAAGCAAGAACAGTCAGGAAGCCCTTGCAGTAATCCAGATGAGAGGTGATGGTGGTTTGGATCAGGGTGGTAGCAGTAAAGGTAGTTACGTTCTATTAATAGATACACCGTATTTTGAAGACAGAGTCAGTGGAATTTGCTGATGTAGGAAGTGAGAAAAAGAGAAGAGTTAAATTTGATTCTCACAGGTTGTGGGCCTGAGAAGCTGAAAGGATAGACTTGTCATTTACTGACATGAGTAAGACTGTGAGAGAAATGAGTTTGGGGGAATCAGGAGTTTTTCTGAACACATTCAGTTTGAGATGCCTAATAAACATTCAAGAAGAAGTGCTGAGCAGACAATTGGATTCACAAGTCTGGAGTTAGAGATCTGAGTTGGAGATGTACTTTGGGAGTCTTAAGAATAAAGGTGATTATTTAAAAACACGTGACAGGATGAGATCATGTAAGGGAGGTCAGTTTGCATAGAGAGGATAGATGCCCAAAGACTGAGCCTTCAGATACCCCAAAGTTTAAACGTTGGGAAAATGAAACGGAACTAGTGAAGCAGTCTGAAAAGGGTGTGCTAGTGAGATAAGGAGGAGAACGAAGAGTTCTGGTGCCCTGGAATTCAAGTGCAGGTAGATTAATAATCAGCTGTGTTAAATACTGCAAGTCAAGTAGATTGAGGACGTAGTGAATGCAGTGGTTTAGTGACCTTGATAAGAGCTATCTGGGTGGAACGATAGGGTAATGAAAGCCTTTTTGAATGAGTTCAAGATGGGGGTAGAGTTGGAGGCAGCTTGTATAAACAGTGCTTTCAAGAAGGATTGTGTAAAATGGGAACAGAAAAAAGGGGTGATGGCTGAAGGAGGATATATAATCAAGAGTTTTTAAATTCTCCTTTATTTTTCCAAGATGGAGATCTAGAATTGTCCTATAGAGAAAGAGATATTGGTAATGAGGGTGGGAAGTTGGAGTGATGTACTTCAGTAGGTGAGCATGGATGTCTTAGAAGCATTACACTGACAGCTGCAAGTGGTCTAGTAGATGTGGTAAGAATATGGAAGCTGTCTTTCAAATTACATCTGTTTATTTTAGTAAAGTAGAATACAAGGACAACAGTGAGGGTGGGGAGGAGGTGGAGGTTTGAAAAGAGGAAATGTGAAGTAGGACAGTGAGTAGGAATAGTTTACAGGAATGTATATACTGCTTTACATTTCACACACATTCTTTTACTTAGTCCTTTAGATAATCTTCTGAGTGTGTAAGGTTAGTAAAACCCTGTTTTAAAAATGAAAATACTAAGGCTTAGGTAAATTACGCGCTATTAGGGGGAGAGCTATGTATCTACTCCTGAGTGTTTGAAATCTAGCTCTATTTAGGTGATTTTTATTATGTGAAATCAGTGCTTCCTTACCAGGCTCCAGTATTTGTCTTCCCAGAGCGTTTCTTCATACAGTCCCAACTTTTTATTTATTTTTTATGTTTATTATTATTTTTTGAGACAGAGTCTTGCTCTGTCACCCAGGCTGGAGTGCAGTGGTGCAATCTTGGCTCACTGCAAGCTTTGCCTCCTGGGTTCACACCATTCTCCTGCCTCAGCCTCCCGAGTAGCTGGGACTACAGGCGCTTGCCACCACACCTGGGTAATTTTTTGTATTTTTAGTAGAGACGGGGTTTCACCGTGTTAGCCAGGATGGTCTTGATCTCCTGACCTCGTGATCTGCCTGCCTTGGCCTCCCAAAGTGCTGGGCATACAGGCGTGAGCCACCGCACTTTTTAGTACATTACATTCCCAACTTTTTAGTACTACTCTAACATAAAGTTCAATGAAATTCGCTCAAAGGGAATTGCATCCATGATCCATGTTCTTTTATATTGAATTGCCAGTATATGAGCAAGAGGTTCTTACTGTTTTCTTTTAGTGCCCTAGAGGTTTGAAAAATGAATAGGACAAGATTAGCTCAACCGTAAAGGCTGCTGCACTGGACAAAGTAGAAAGAAAAATCAATAGTTCCTTCAAAAACTAGTGCCCATAGCCAAGGGCTCACACCTGTAATCCCAGCACTACAGGAGGCCGAGGCAGGCGAATCACTTGAGGCCAGGAGTTCAAGACCAGCCTGGCCAACATGGTGAAACCTCATCTTTACTAAAAACACAAAAATTAGCCTGGCATGGTGGCACATGCCTGTAGTCCCAGCTACTCGGGAGGCTGAGGCAGGAGAATTGCTTGAACCCAGAAGGCGGAGATTGCAGTGAGCCAAGGTTTTGCCACTGCACTCCAGCCTGGGTGACAGAGCAAGAATCCGTCTCAGAAAAAAAACTAGAAAAACGAGTGGCCACTGTTTCCCTTTTGAATATATGTTCCATCAAAGGCATTTTCTTCCTGAATAGGCCAGTTCTGTCTGAGGCCGTACTTGTTCTTCATGTAGACCCTCTCTACTCTGACCTTCCTGAGCACTGGAGTGTGTTCTTCTCAGCATCCTGGTGAGCTGACACGGCCTGTCCTGTTAACAGCTCATTTTCTATAATAGACAAAACGTAGAAACAACCCAAATGTCCATTACCCGATGAATGGATAAATAAAATATTGTATACAAGGGAATATTATTCAGCAATAAAAATAAATGAAGTGCAGATATGTGTTAAAACGTGGTTGAACACTGAAAACATTATGCCAAGTGAAAGAAGCCAGTCACAAAGACTACGTATTATAGGATTCCATTTATTTATTTATTTATTTTTATTTGTTTATTTTTTTGAAGACAGAGTCTAGCTCTGGTTGCCCAGGCTGGAATGCAGTGGCATGATCTCAGCTCACTGCAACCTTCGCCTCCCAGTCTCAAGCAATTCTTCTGCCTCAGCCTCCCAAGTAGCTGGGATTACAGGTGCACACCACCACACCTGGCTAATTTTTGTATTTTAGTAGAGACAGAGTTTCACCATGTTGGCCAGGCTGGTCTTGAACTCCTGACCTCAAGTGATCCTCCCAGCTTGGCCTCCAAAAGTGCTGGGATTACAGGCATGAGCCACCATGTCCGGCTGGATCCCATTTATATGAAATGTCCAGAATAGGCAAATCTATAGAGACAGAAAGTGGATTTGTGGTGGCCTAGGGATGGAGAAGTTTGGGGAAGTGGGGTAGTGACTTCTATTGGATAAAATGAAAATTGTTTTTCAACTTACCCACTTTAACATAAGTTTTATATCAGTGCTTCAAGATTTTAGAGTAAAAGGATTGATAAATTCAACTAAAAGCACATGGCAAAAAATAAAAAAGGAAAAGAAATGGTATTTCAGACGTAGATTGGCTTTATCACATGCCCTAAACTGCTGTGTTTATGGTTTTCACACTTATCTTCTAACTACGAGTTATTATTTATAGAGTAGGAGAAACAGGTTTAGTTGTATTCACCATTCAGCTGGCATGTTTAATTTGCGCCTTGACTGTTCTACAAAAGTACAAATGAAGTCTCTTCTCTGCAATATCCTTAGCACTGCCACATACACATGCCCAGAGGATAAGAGTTAAGGTAGATGAAAAAAGTGGAAGAACTTTCTGTAGGAGTAGGACAGAAGATTTCTGTGAGTGGTCCACTAGTCAGAATTCCTGCTATGGTCTCTTTCATACACAAGTATATTTAGCCCATGGGAGGAATTTGAGAGCCAATTAAGATGAAACCAGTAAACTAAGTTTTATTCACTACTGACAGACGGATGTATTCTTTCAATGCATGGTTTATTTTTTAAAGTGTATTGTGTTGTAAACTGGCTGGTAGAACTGTCATGTTTCTGGCAGTTTCATCTAGATTTTAAGTGCTTTCAGGCGTTGCTTCCCAACTTTCCGCATGCTATGGTATGATATACATAGAAAATGCATGGCATTCTACGGTTAACTGGGGAGAATTTGGTCTTGTTTGTAGGGGACTTAGTAAAGAAATTTACTACATTTTCTCTATGACAGATAATGTATTGTGAAATGAAATGAAGACGCTTTTGGGAAGCTAGTTGTGGCAGCTGTGAAAGTGTGCCACTCAGAGTCCCCTTCAAGAGAGTCCCCTGTGTGGAGCAGCTGGCTGCGAGCCTCCAGCTGCTGCTCCTTCAGATGTGCTGCAGTGCTCAGGCTGAGGCCATACTTCCTTTGGGCCCCTTCCCATCAATGACCAGGCACAGTGGGGGGTACTAGAGTTGGGCTATTCTTGCTTGATGGGAGGTTCCTCATACAGATAATGTTTGCTTAGGGACTTGGTATTGGCCCAACCGAGACTTTCTCGTAACTGCACTGCTGTGGGAGTTTCTTTGTACCCAACTACTCCTTTGCCTCTCCTCTTCCACCCTCAGACCCTGCTCAAGTTTCTCCTCACCTCCTTCTGCTTCCTCTGCTTGTATGCTGCCCAGGCATCTTCCCCAACAAATTTCTGGTGTATTTAATTTGCTTCTCAGAGGATCTGAACTAATGCAATAATAGATAGTGAACTTGTATAAAACTCCCAGTTAAAACTCTTTTGTATTTTAAAATGGGAAACTTGAATTTGCTTCTGTGAGTGTAACTTTTGTATCTCAGGTTTTATGTTTGAGTGGCTATGTGCAATTCCTGATCAAGATTTTGTAAAGATGACTCTATATTCTTGTTGTCACCATCAGTTAGAAACTTGACTTATTCATTAAATGGTAGCACATGGCAGAAGGAATTTGTTGCTCTTTGTCTGACAGAAACTCTTTTCTTACTGTTAACAGAATTAAAATGATTTCAGTCTCTTTAAATGGTATATCTTAGGTGCTGTTAGTCTGTTACTTTCCTTTATTGCCAAATGCGATACTGAAAATTTCTACACTGAAAAATTTCAAATCCCATGAAGAATTTTTCATATTAAATATTTCAAAATAATCATAAAACTTGTATACACACAGTAATAGGCCTATCATTAGTCTTACTGATTTTTGTTTCGCATTCAGATTAGTATATGGTTAACATTGGTAGTGAATCTCATTTCGATGCCATACTTTCAAAACTGCATTTTTGCTTTGAATCTTTTTTAGTATAGGTTAATATATGCCCTTTATAAACTCTTATGCCCCGTTCTCTTTCTTTCTGCCTAGACTTCTGTATTTGAAGGCCTAGTCCAAAACCAGACTGTACTCTTATACTTTTCTTTGTGTGACTCAACCTATGTTGAAATGATTTATTTGAGAAATGTTTACTGAATGCATATTCTTTACAAGGTTCTGGGTACACAAATAATGAACAAAGAGATAAGGTCTCCATCTTTGATAGCTTTTTTTGGTACAATATTGTGAATATATAGGATTAATAACTTAGTGCAGCTTACTTTTTTTTATCTTTCTACAACACGTTTTAGCATTTGATTATACCTAAATATAATTAATGTGTATACATCCATACAGACACTTGAGTATTTTGTCAAAAGAATGAAAACTTCTTATAACCATGTTTTGAAGATCTTTTATATCTCGTAGAATCTCCCGTGGCTCTTATTTTCAACAAATGCCTGTGGATTGGTTAAGGTTCTACTGAATCTTAAGTATTATTTACAGCAGAGATGGGGCCAGGAGTAGAATATTCACTGGACAGATCCCAAGTCTGTAGTAGAAAACAACTTGTTCATTATCCTCTGAATTTCCTTTGCCAGAAGAGTTGTAGGGAGGAAATGGGGTGGTCCTCCCATTGGTCTAACTTCTTGAGTGTAGGGCTTTGGTTCTCAACTTTGGCTATATGTTGAAGCCACTCTTGATTCCTAAGTCTAATCCCTAGGGTTTCTGATTTAATTGGCGTAGGGTGTGGCCAGGACCAAATAATTGTAATGTGCAGCCAAGATTGAGAACCACTGCCTTAGGAGATGACAACCCCAGTCTCAGTTAAGAAATTAGCAGGCTTATTTTGCTTAACTCTAGATAATATACGTACTGAGAAGGTCTGGGAACCATCCCAATAGTAATGAGGATCCATAGCTCCCTGATCTTTGTTTCAAAGGTCTGTTCTATACAAAAAGATACCAGAGATCCTCAGAGAAATCGCTGTTTCTAGGACTGGAGCAGGGAAAGAACAAGATGCACCTGGAATATCTTACTGTGTCAGAAAGCAAAGAAATAGTCAGAGAATGATGAGGACATGTCAGAAGAACATGAAAGTCTGAGGGAGTTATGACTGGTCAAATCTGGGATTTCTTTTTTTTCCCCTGACACAGAGCCTGGCTCTGTCCCTCAGGCTGGAGTGCAGTGGCACAATCTCAGCTCACTGCAGCTTGGACCTCCTGGGCTCAAGCGACCCTCCCACCTCAGTCTCCCAAGTAGCTGGGACTACAGGTCCGGACAATCACCCTGGCTAATTAAAAAAAAATTTTTTTTTTTTTGTAGAGATGTGGTCTCATTATGTTGCCCAGGCTGGTCTGGAACTCGGGCTCAAGCAGTCCTACCATGTTGGCCTCCCAAAGTGCTGGGATTACAGGTGTGAGCCACCACGCCAAATCTGGGAAAATCTGAGAATCAAAATAAGTAATTATAGTCATGGATTATAACTCATTGAATAAAGTAGGAATCTTTTAATCTGTACTCATACAGGTAAATAAATGAAAAAAATGAAAGTTTGCTAAGAAATGGAGTATTTATATAGTTTCAAATTGAGATCCCACAAAATACTTAATTAGAAAGAGAAACGGAGGAACTTAGTAGTGGAGAAATATAGCAGACATCATGTGATCAAAGTAAAAATTATTAGTAATGGAACATATCAGAATTGCATGCCTAATAAGATACAATGAGAAAACATGATCACTTCTGTGGTATTCCTCTGAATCTAATTATGAGGAAACATCAGACAAACCCACACTGAGGGACGTTTCTCCAAATATCTGGCCTGTAATATGTTACCCAAAGGTCATGGAAATCTAGACAAAACTTAGGAATTATTCCATATTGAAAAAGACTGAAAGAGATAGGACAACTAAATACAATGCATGATCCTGAGTTGGATCCTTTTGCCAAAAAGGATGGTATTAGTATAATTGGCCAAACTTAATTGGAGTCTGAAGCTTAGAAGATGGAGATGTATCAGTGTTCGTTTCCTGATTTTGATGATTGTATCGTGGTTATGTAGGAGAATATTCTTGTTTGTAGGAACTATAAAGTATACAGAAATTTGGCAAGTTATTCTCAAGTGATTTAAGGAAAAAATATGTACTGTTCTTGCAACTTCTCTGTAAGATTGAGACTGTTTTAAAATTAAACACACATGCACACACTAATGTAGAATAACTGTGATACGTATGACTTCTTTCGAATTACACAGCTGTACATGGGGTCTGTCTTAGAACATGAATCTTCTCAAGGGAAATCCATATGAAGGTGCAACATAATTTATCTAGAAATAATATGTTTCTTGGAGTACATTTCCCAAATGACCAAACCCTTTTAAGTGCTGAAATGCTTTTTAACTATTTTGTTATATGCTATATACTTGTTTGCCTTTTAAGACAATACACTGAATTTAGTTTAATCTCTTGGATGACTAATGGCTCCAATTAGGTAAATATTTATTACTGTATTCTGAAGTAATATCTAGGTCTAGATTCACTTTTAGCCTTTGAGGGTTTTGCTTTGTTTTTGTTGTCTCTCTCAATGTCTGGTTTTCAGTTCTGCTGATGTCATAGTACGTATTTAATAGTTTGCCGGTTCTCTTCCTATTGTGTTATTTCTGATCTACTGTAGTCTTAAAAACAAGATGTATGTTTTTCCTTTTTCAAAAAATGTTATGTTAATAAAACTATAAGGGAAAAGGATTACAGTGGAAGAGACTTTATTATAGAAATGTTGTACTCATAGTACCCCTTTCAGATTAATTCAGGATTATGTCTAGGTTTCAAAGAGTTCTGAAATAGTGAGGAGTTCCTATACATAGAATGTGATACCTCTGTCATTTTATCAACTTCCTAGAATGCCAGTTGAAATTAGGTAATTTTAGAGAAAAACCACCCTGATTTTTGTTTTAATTTTAAATTTCAGAGCTCCAGAGATTATATTGGGGTTGCCATTTTGTGAAGCCATAGACATGTGGTCATTGGGATGTGTGATTGCAGAATTATTTCTTGGATGGCCGCTCTACCCAGGAGCCTTGGAGTATGATCAGGTAACAAATAATGATAATCTAATAGAATTGGTAGAAAGTAAAGAATAATAACAGACTTACAGGAACATATGGCTGCAGGTGTACAATACACTGGAAAGTCTTTTTAACATAAAGTGACAGAATTTGGGATCTTGTAGAATTGATTTTGAAAACTGTTTTATAATGTTGAAGTAAGTTTTCATAAAGTTACAGCCTACAGAGTCTCAAAACCAGTTTTGTAAAATTATTGGGAAAATTTTATACTGTAAACATATAAAGGGTTGGATTGTGTCCATTTAATTAATTGTGCTTTGCTTGGGTGACAAACTTTGATGATATATGAAACGTCAGCCCCTGCCAAGGCATAAAAGCTCCTAAAAGGCGTTAAAACTTTTGGTCTTAAACCAACTGCCATTATTGGTGTTTTAAATACCTCAGTAACTTGAACCCTTCTCAGTCTTTTTAGCTGTATTGAGTGGTGCTGAAATTCTCTTTTAGCACTGTTTAATGATTCTCAGTAGAATTCAGCAAATTACCTTATTAAGCACACTTTTCATGGTACATTTCAGGTATATTCATTAGCCTTTCTGTACTATTAAACAGTGTTGTTTGCTAGTAGTCTTAAATATTAATACCAAGATTATTTTTTGGAGAAACTGCCATCTTATTTATTACTCTTTGAGTATCTTTGAGATAATGTACTTAACTGATTCTAATAGAAAATGCTAGTCAAAATCAACAAAGTAGTTACATTAATTTTGTCATTCTGATTAGTATTTTTATTTAGATGATATTTAACTTTCTAGCAAGAAAGAATAGAAAATAGAAGAATTTAAAGCACCTATTACATAATCATGATTATAGCCTGGTATTTTAGGGCTATTTTCTCTATCAAGAGGAAAAAGAGAGGTAATTAATTTAGGTGACTTAAATGTTCCTGAGATGACTCTGTCATTTAATACTGATTATTAGATTAGATGTTATCATTAACTTTAATCTCTTGTCATCATCCATGAACCTTCCCTTTTAGGTTAGGTTTTCCATATTCTCCACCATCCCTCTTCCGTGTTCAGGATTCCACTGAGTTTCTGTAAAATTTTCCATACATCCTGTCTTCTTTCAGCTTTCTACCCAATTACTAGCTTTGATACAGATGTGAGACTACTGTCAGTTCTGAACGAGTTAGTAATTGAATCGGAGTCCCGTAATCCTTTAGCTTTTGGAGTACGGAGGCACCAGTAAAATGCTAGAAATACACCCTTGGCTTTGTAGATTAGCCTATGGCATACATAGTACCCTGGAGCAGGACACCCTCTAGTGGCAATTTCAAGTTGATTTGTTATTATACTCGATTAGGACTTCACAGTTCATCTTGAACAACTGATGTTAGTATTGAAAAGGACCCCAGAGATTACCCAGTGACTGCCCCTTTTTCATTTTATAAAGGAGAAAAAGGCCCAGAAAAATGAATTCACTTGTCAAAAGTCACAATAGTAATTTTAAAGACAAAGCCTTGACCAAAGCTCAGTTTTTCTAAATTTTATAATGAATGTTTGTTTTTTTTAAACTAAACTTGGAACAGGTATTATCTGATCCAGATTGACAATGTTTTCAGGATGTATATTACCAAAGGGATTAAAAAAAGCCATTGGCCCTTGGCATATAGCATCAATAGTCTCACAGTTCAGTGGGGGTTTTGTTTTGTTTTGTTTTTCTTTTTTCTTTTGAGATGAAGTCTCGCTCTGTCGCCCAGGCTGGAGCGCAGTGGCGTGATCTCAGCTCACTGCAACCTCTGCCTCCCAGGTTCAAGCGATTCTTCTGCCTCAGCCTCCCGAGTAGCTGGGATTACAGGCATGCGCCACCATGCCCGGCTAATTTTTATATTTTTAGTAGAGACGGGGTTTCACCATGTTGGCCAGGCTGGTCTCAAACTCCTGACCTTGTGATTTGCCTGCCTCGGCCTCCCAAAGTGTTGGGATTACAGGCATGCGCCACCGTGCCCGGCTAATTTGTGTATTTTTAGTAGAGACGGGGTTTCACCATGTTGGCCAGGCTGGTCTCAAACTCCTGACCTTGTGATTTGCCTGCCTCAGCCTCCCAAAGTGTTGGGATTACAGGAGTGAGCCACTGTGCCCCGCCCACAGTTCAATGTTTTAAGATATTTTACAAAATACATGAATGCAAAGCAAATAAATTGTAGTGATTTTGTGGGCGTCTTTGTTTTGGCCCTAATCTGGGACTTTAAACTCATTTTCAAGCATGGTATTTGTTATAAAGGCTTTGATAAATTTTGATAATTTTTTTTTCCCCCTATCAATCTTAACTTGGTTTGGGACTTTCGAGTGCCTTTTTTTTTTTTTTTTTTTGCACTTGTTAAAATGTTCACATATGTTTTTCTTTTTTCTTTTTCTTTTTTGAGACAGGGTCTCACTCTGTCGCCCAGGCCTGAGTGCAGTGGTTCCATCTCGGCTCACTGCAACCTCCGCCTCATAGGTTCAAGCAATTTTTCCACCTCAGCCTCCTTAGTAGCTGGGACTACAGGTGTGTGCCACCATGCCTGGCTAATTTTTGTATTTTTAGTAGAGATGGGGTTTCATCATATTGACCAGGCAGGTCTTAAACTCCTGACCTCAAATGATCCACCTGCCTTGGCCTCCCAAAGTGCTGGGAATACAGGCGTGAGCCACTGCGCCTGGCCACATATGTTTCTCAGAACAGCTTTAGTCTGTTTGTTAATGTGTTTGACTTTCATAGATTTTCCCCATCTCCCTAGATTATGATCACCTAATGTTAGGATGTGAAAGGGCCACCAGTAGGGTATGTCTCTCTCTAATCTGTTCCTTATTCCAGAATCAGCTGCCTAGACATACTTGGATACCCCAATTGGGGAGTTGGTATTTTTTTTTAGACAGGGTCTCAGTCTGTCATCTAGGCTGGAATGATCATAGCTCACTGCAGTGATCATAGCTCACTGCAGTCTTGAACTCCTGGGCTCAAGGAATCCTCCTACCTCAGGCTGTGCCCAGTAGCTGGGGATACAGGTGTGCACCAGCATGCCTGACTCATTTTTAATTTTTTGTAGAGATGGGGTCTCTTTCTCTATGTTGCCCAAGCTGGTCTCAAAGTCCTGGGCTTAAGTGATCATCCCGCCTAGACCTCCAAACGTGCTGGGATTACAGGTGTGAGCCACTGCACCTGGCCTGGCAGTTTTTTTCTAATTATTATTTTTTGCCTTACAGTGGCAATGCAGTGGGCAATAGTAATATTTGGTAATTAATGCTTACTAAGCTCTTTTATGTACTAGAAACTGCTGTTAACACTTTATATTAACTCATTTAATGCTCGTAACAACCCTATGAAGTACACACTACTGTTGCCTCCATTTTATAGATGTAAACTAAAGAGTTCTTAACAGTGTATCATATTCTTCTTTAGAGACAGAATCTTTCTCTGTTGCCCTGGATGAAGTGCAGTGGCAGGATCATGGTTTACTGCAAACTTGAACTCATGGGCTCAAGTGGTTCTCCTGCCCAGGCCTCCCAAAGTGTTGCAATAACAGGCACGAGCCACCGCGCCTGGCCAAATTATTATATTCTTAAAAGCCAAATTTGAGTCACCAGGAAAAATATTCAAAGTATTTTAATTCTTCATTATAGTGTTGGTGTTCTAGCCTTTTCATCATATTTATCATCTCTTAAAGCCTTTCCAATGCCATTTTCTCTTTGGATTTTAGATTCTGTAAGTAGACACTGACCATGTTGAAAATTTATAATATCATATTTTCTTGTATGTGCATTTTATTTCCGTTTATATAGACATCTATATTTAGTGTGTGTGGTTAGGGAAGATCCTACCCACCAATTGTTACAGTGCGTGAATCCTTTCCTGTCTTAATTGTAGATAAACTGTCTTTTATTAGTGTTCTATTTACAGGACTTATATTTACTAGAGAAATATCAAAAGTATTCTAGGGAATTAAGGACTATTTTATGGATGGATGGATGGATGAATGGATGGATGGATAGACGGATGGACAATAGTTGGTAAATGTTGATTATTTCTCCAAAATGTTTGTTGGAGTTTAGATAGAATGTTATCCAGAACAACTAAGAGTTTGACTTTATATTCAAATTATATTTGGTAATTTCAAGTCTTATGTAAGAAAAATAAAGTTCACTATTTCAACTGCAGAGAAAATAAATCTTTCAAGATTTCTATTTTTGTCAGGCTATTTAGCAAAGAGACCGACACAAGCTGGCCCAAATAATTTATATGTGTGGATGTATTAGGCCATTTGCATTGCTATAAAGGAATACCTGAGTAATTTATAAAGAAAAGAGATTTAATTGGCTCACAGTTCTGCAGGCTGTACAAGCATGGCTCCAGCATGTGCTTCTGGTGAGGGTCTTAGGAAGCTTACAATCATGGCAGAAGGGAAAGGGGAGCAGGCGTTTCACATGGTGAGAATAGGAGCAAGAGATGGGGGAGATGGGTACTACACACTTTGAAACAACCAGATCTTGAGAGAACTCACTGTTGGGGGGACAGCACCAAGCCATTCATGAGGTATCGGCCCCCGTTACCCAAACACCTCCCGCCAGGCCCTACCTCCAACACTGGGGATTATATTTCAACATGAGATTTGGTGGGGACAAACATTCAAACTATGTCAGTGGACTATCACAAGGATCCAAGAATGTAACTATAATATGACTGGGATTTGTGAAGTTTGGAATTGAAGTTGCTTTTCAAAGCAAGGTGACACTAGAGGAATTAACAGGTGTTGGTAGAACTTCAGTGGTACTGGACCATCAGTGTGACTTGGCTGTTCTTCAAGTGCCTTTGTCTATTCTGATCTGAGTTTCTGCTCACCTTACCTTTGATTAGGTTACATGACCATAAAACTCCAGCCCTACCTATAACCCTTTAGCTCATCCCCCGAGAGTCATTGGTATTTCTTAGTTCACATTTCTGACATAGTTAATCTGATTGACTTAGTTTTTTTCTAGTTGAGTTCATGAGGCCAGTTTAGAATTATGTGTCAGATTCCCATTCTTCATCCACTGGAGATGGAGGAAGGCAAACATTTATATATTAGGGGTTCTAGATGGAACATTTTTCTCTTCAAAAGACTGGGCGGGCAGTATGACAAGTAATAAACTCAGGTTTTCACTGGCCACTTTTTTGTTTGTTTGTTTGTTTTGTTTTGTTTTGTTTTACAGAGCCATGTCAACTCCTGAGGTACATTAATTGCTCTGTTCTCTTTGCTTTTTTAGCACTTTGTTTTCTTCTTCACAATGGCTTACTAGCTTAATTGCAGATTATATGCTTAAATATTTTTCTGTTCTACTGAATTGTGCTTTTGAAGATTGGCACCGTATTTTATTTATCTACATGTCTTTAGCATCTAGCAAATAATAGATGCTCTGTTTGTTGAAATTGAATTGTTGATGGCTTTTCTGTCTGATGCAGCATCCAGGCACCAAACTCTTAGTACTTTTTCCTTCCATTTTTCTGTTTCCTTAAAATAAGGAATTTAGCTACTTAGTGGGTGGGAGGTGGGGAGAAAGAGCAGCACTTTAACGAAATGAAGCCAGTTTGTAATGTGGAAGTTTTCGTTGTCATTTTATATAAAATCGGGGATACAAATATGGATAAAACAGACTGTTTTTGGAAGGCACATAATCTAGTAGGGAAAACAGACATGTAAAAAATTGTAATATAGTTATAATAATTATAAATGCATGTTCTAGGCGTGATGATAGCACAGAGTAGAGTAATTACCTCTGCTTGGCATCGTCAGGGATGGCTTTATAGAGGAGAGGATTCTTGAGCTGAGTCTTGAAGAAGGAATAGTAAAAGCTTTTCTTGTGGATTTGGTGAAAGGGGGAATATGTATGTTGGATAAGTAGAAGTTCGAGAACAATATAGGAAAGAGAGACTGGCCCATGTGGTTCGACATGGTGCCAGTTGGTGCTGAAGTACCAGGAGAATATAAAAGGGCAGGGAATATGTATAGTTGGAGGGCCTGTTTGCTAGGGTTAGAGGTCTGGAATTGATACTCTAGGTAAGGGGTGTCCAGCCTTTTGGCTTCCCTGGGCCACACTGGAAGAAGAAAAATTGTCTTGGGCCACACATAAAATACACTAAAATTAATGATAGCTGATGAGCTTAAAAAAAAATCACAAAAAAATCTCATAATGTTTTAAGAAAGTTTACAAATTTGTATTGGACCTCATGCAGCCCCTGGGCTGGGGCTGCTGGTTGGACAAGCTTGCTCTAGGCGGTAAAGGGTTATTAAGTAATTTTACACAAGTGACTAACAGATGCACATTTTGCCAGAATGTTTGGCAGTAGTGTGAATAATGAATTGGGGGTGAGCGGGTAAGGACATTAGGAGAGACTGGAGGCAGGTAGAATAATCAGGAGGCTTGTGAAATTGTTTAACTCAGAATTGAAGAGAATCTGAGGTAGAGATGGAGAGGAGGGGACAGTTGTGAAAAATGTTAATGAAGTAAAATTGTTAGGCTTTTGGATGTTGGGGGAGCATGATGAGGAAGAGGTACAGGGCATCAATTTCAGGTTTCTGATTTGAGTGGATGGTGTTGCTATTAACCATAGGAGGAAAATACATTAGGATTAGCAGATCTGGGGGCAAATCAGTTTAGGATATATTCAGTTGGAGGTACTAGAGTCCAGCCAGGTTGAAAGTTTCAATAAGCAGTTGGGTCTGGAGCTCCAGAGCTAGAGCCAAAGATTGAGGCGCAGATTTAGAGATAAAATTGTGGGCACTTAGGACTTGTAGAGGGAAAAAAGAAAGACAAGACTCTGGAAAGCAGTGTCATATAAAGAACAAACAGAGGAACACAGTTAAAGACTGTCAGGAAGTAGAAGAGACCCAGAAAAGCATGGCGTCATGGAAATTGAATGAGCAGTTTTTATGTAAAATGGTAGTAGCCATTAGTATCAAAGTAAAATAAGGATTTATATGTGATTATTAAACATGTCTGTCACTAACAGGCCATTACTTATCTTAATACCATATCATGAGGGTGATGAGACTAAAATTCAGATTGCAGTGTGTTGAGCTGTGAATGGGAAGTGAAATAATATAGGGTACTATTTTAAGGGTGAGACGAGAGAGTTAAGTAGTTAAGGGAGGTTTACTTTTTTTTTTTTTAGGATAGAAGATATTGAACATTTTTGTATTTGGTGGGGAGAGAGCTCAGAGGGAGGAAGAAATAGATGCAGAAGAGGATGGACTAACTGATGGAGCAGAGTCTTTGAGGTTAAAAAGAAATATTTGCATTTATTCTCAAATACAGGTTAGGGGAGTCAAGTTTTAGTAAGAAGGAAGGATGGAAAAGCAATTTTAGCCCCCAGAGATCTCTCTCTTTTCTGAGCCCCTGTTTATCCCCCATGTTTCCCACTCATAAGTGGGAGAATCAATATTTCAGGGCCTACTGTGTACCAGGCACTTTCATGGGCTCTGGGGGTATGTAAGTAAACAAAAAAGTCCTTCCGTTCATGGAACTTAGAGTCTCATGGAGAGGTAAGAAAATGGAAAGTAAATGTATAGAATATTAGGTAATGAAAAGCACAGTGGAGAAAAATATAGCCAGGAGGATGGTGGGTGAGGTACTGAGAAGGGCAGAGGTTGCTGTTATTTATTGATGGGTCATGGAAGGCCTGGTCAATAAGGCAACATTTGAACCAAGAGCTGAAGGAAGCAAGAGAGCCATACAGATATCTGGGGAAAGAATGTTTCAAACAGAAATATTAAGTTCAGAAGCCCTGAAGCTGGAGTTTTTTAGTATCACCCTTGGGAGACCCCATCAACTACCATGCCTCTTCCCCTAGAGACACAGCTGTGTATATATCAGTGTCTCAAAAAAGTGTTCCCTCCAAACTCCCACCATAGTAATTCACCCATTGTTTATCAATCTAAATCTCTTTTGAATCCATTCCTTCCTCTCTTCCCATTCAGTCTCTCAGTTCAGACTCTCTTCATCTCTTCTCTGGCCTTATCCCCTCACCCATTGTCAGACATTTCTTTAAAATGTAAGCTGTCAATTTCTTGCTGAAATTTTTCTAGTGGTTTCCCATTTTTACCTCCTGGCATATAATCCAAATTTCTTAATTTGCTGATAAAGCCCTTTACCTGCTAGTTCAATTTCATCTCTTACCATTCTCTGTTATTGACCCTCTGTACTTCCAGTCTTTGAATGTGAGGGCATTCTCTCTTGATTTTCCATATTTACACATGCTATATAACCTTAGCATAGTTTTTCCCCCCACCCTTCCAGTGCAAACTCCTATTTGTCCTTTAACACCAAACTTGAGGACCACCTCTTCTAGAACTTTACCTGACCACAATTACTTTAGGTATGCCTTTTCTATCAAGCATGCATTTATTATGATACTTATAGTTCTGTATTATAATTTTTTCCATATATGTTCTCCACTAGACAGTGCATTTCTTGAGGGCATAGACTATGTATTTTCATACCTGACCTAACATATAGCCTAGTGTCTGACTTAAGTGTTCTGTCACATGAAAGAATAAACTATTCTGTTCTGTAAATTATTTTTCAGATTCGATACATTTCTCAGACTCAAGGTTTGCCAGGAGAACAGTTGTTAAATGTGGGTACTAAGTCCACAAGATTTTTTTGCAAAGAAACAGATATGTCTCATTCTGGTTGGAGATTAAAGGTAATTCATTAAAAGATAGAATATTTAGAAGACTAGTTTTCTAAGATGCCTCATATGCATGGATAATACCTTCCATGTCTATTTACATTTTACTGCATTTCTTCCTTTTTTTGAATTTTCATTTTTGGCCGCCCTTTATTTTATTTTATTTTTTTCAATTTTTTTAGTTTTTATTTTTTGAGATGGAGTTTCTCTCTCTCGCCCAGGCTGGAGTGCAGTGGTGCCACCTTGGCTCACTGCAACCTCCGCCTCCTGGGTTCAAGCGATTCGCCTGCCTCAGCCTCCCAAGTAGCTGGGACTACAGGCTCGCACCACCATGCCCGGCTGATTTTTGTATTTTTGGTAGAGGCAGGATTTTGCCATTTTGGCCAGGCTGGTCTTGAACTCCTGACCTCAAGAGAACCACGCACCTCTGCCTCCCAAACGTGCTGGGATTACAGGCGTGATCCACCATGCCTGGCCCCGTCCTTCTCTCTCTCTTTCTCTTTTTTTTTTTTGAGACGAAGTCTTGCTCTCTTGCCCAGGCTGTAGCGCAGTGGTGCGATCTCGGCTCACTGCAACCTCCACCTCCCAGGTTCATGTGATTTTCCTGCCTTAGCCTCCCAAGTAGCTGGGATTACAGGTGCTTGCCACCATGCCTGGCTAATTTTTGTATTTTTAGTAGAGACAGGATTTCACCATGTTGGCCAGGCTGGTCTTGAACTCCTGACCTTGTGATCCGCCTGCTTCGGCCTCCCAAAGTGCTGGGATTACAGGTGTGAGCCACTGTGCCCAGCCCCCTTCCTTCTTTAAGAAGAAAGCCCTCTTAGAATAACTTCACTTACTCTTTAATTCAACAACATAATTATTAATTCATCTTAAATTAAAAAAAACTTTTATGTGTATAACAACATTTGTGTTGTGTGTTTATCTTCTCAGTTCTACATTATTACACTTTATAGGACAGAGAATGAATCTAACCTCTTACTACATATCCCAAGTGTGCTAGGATCTTTGGGGGAATCAGTAAATCCTCAATAATTAACTTCATAAACAGTTATTATTATTATTATTGTATTTTTTGAGACAGAGTCTCACTCTGTTGCAAGGCTGGAGTGCAGTGGCACAATCTCGGCTCACTGCAACCTCCGCCTCCTGGGTTCAAGTGATTCTTCTGCCTCAGCCTCCCAAGTAGCTGGGACTACAGGCACATGCCACCACATCCAGCTAATTTTGTATTTTTAGTAGAGATGGGGTTTCACCATGTTGACCAAGGATGGTCTTGATTTCTTGACCTCATGATCCACCCGCCTCGGCCTCCCAAAGTGCTGGGATTACAAGCGTGAGCCACCGTGCCCGGCCTAGTTATTTTCTTTATGGGGTTTGTTACATTTGCAATATTTTTCTTGGCCTGAACCAAGCACTTCTCATTTTTTTTTGCATATACTTTAAAAAATACATTTTTGATAGTTTCTCTTATGAAATTACTATTTGCCTTAGAATATTTAATATATTAGACTAAATGTGCCAGGATTAAAGAAATTTGCATATTGTGGGTAATAATGTGTTCTTTTTTCCCTTTAATGTATGCAATAAGACATTGGAAGAGCATGAGGCAGAGACAGGAATGAAGTCTAAAGAAGCCAGAAAATACATTTTCAACAGTCTGGATGATATAGCGCATGTGAGTACCATAGCCACATTTGTTAATCTTATATGCTTAGATGGTAGACTTGAATGCCAAGGAGCCCAAAACATGTTACTCAGTTTTTAAATGGCTACAGAGTCCATGCTGTTTTTAAGTTTTTCAGATGAAACTGATTCTATTTTCAGCCTTTCAGGAGCTAAATTGCATTTGTCGTTATCAAAATTTTAATTTACCTGTTCGTTCTTTAGTAAAAAAGTATTTGCTTTGAAAGGAAAAATCCTAGCCAACAGATTTCTTTTCCCTATATTTCATTAGAAATGGATATTTGTTTAATTTTTAAAATCTTCTTTTATGCTTTGAATCCTATTTGGTACCTCAACACATTTTCAGGATTTGTTAATATTAATTGTTCTTCTCTGTTTTAAGATAATTGTAGTTCCCTCTCCGCTCCTGTGTTGTGATTTTTGTTTTATTTTTTAACTGTGGAATTTACAGTACTCTCTGTGACTTATTTTTACTTGATGGCTTGAAATTTTGATTTCTTAGGTGAACACAGTGATGGATTTGGAAGGAAGTGATCTTTTGGCTGAGAAAGCTGACAGAAGAGAATTTGTTAGTCTGTTGAAGAAAATGTTGCTGATTGATGCAGATTTAAGAATTACTCCAGCTGAGACCCTGAACCATCCTTTTGTTAATATGAAACATCTTCTAGATTTCCCTCATAGCAACCAGTATGTTACTTTAAGATCTTTTAAAGTGGTTCTAAAAAAAAATTAGTCTATAGAAAATGACTGCATCAGAGAAATTACTTTTCTTCATTAAATACAAGTAACCTGAGTCAAAAGAGGCTAAGCTAACTTGACCAAGTTCACGTACACCAGTAAGTGTCAGGGAACTAGAACCCAAGTCTGAATTGCAGTCCAGTGTTCCTTCTCCAAAATGCAATACTAAAAATAAGACTGAGTGGTTTTGTTTTTATTAAACATGACTTTCTTACCTTAATAACCAGGCATATATAAAAGGAAATGCTAACAGTTTTCTCTTTCAAGTCACATTTCAGTTTTCCTAGACCGTAGGTTCTATGATATTTTGAGTCGTACAACTTCCATTTTACATTTTTTTTCCCCACAACTTTTGCTTTCCTTTTTCCTCTTTTTCTCCTGCATTGTGAAGAAAAGGAGGTTTTTCATGGTCAGTAGATCATAGGTCAGTAGGGAAGAATATATACTAAAATTCTAAAGGCCTTAAATATTACAAATTCTTTGTGTTTTGTTTGTTTGTTTTGGAGACAGGGTCTTGCTCTGTCAGTTGCCCAGGCTGGAGTGCAGTGGCACAATCTTTGCTCACTACAACCTCCACCTCACAGGCTCAAGTGCTCCTCCCACCACCTCAGCCTCCTGAGTAGCTGGGACTACAGGCATACGCCACCATGCCTGGCTAATTTTTTGTAGAGATGGGGTTTCACCATGTCGCCCAGGTTGGTCTCGAACTCCTGGGCTCAAGTGATCCACCCACCTTGGCCTCCCAAAGTGCTGGGACTACAGTTGTGAGCCACTGCACCTGGCCAAATCTTACAAATTCTTTGAAACTCAGACATATTTTGGGAGATGAAGGGGGTAAATTTAAGTGACTTAAAACAGCTTCCTTCAGTATTTAAAAAGACAAAATGAAGAAGGCATAGGAATGAATCCAATATTTATCATTGTGAATTGTTCTTAAAATTTACATTTTTCTACAGCCCAGTTACATTTTCCCCTCAAACACTTAAAATGTCCTAATGTTTTTCATGTACAGTCACTTTGAAAGTAACATGATAGCAACTCTTTGGTACTGTTAATTTAGTGGTGTGGAGATCTAGAAATTTCGGAAAAAGTTTTTCGTGTAGGGGATCATAAAATTATTGCATGCCAACCAAAAAATGCTTACTGTGGTTTTACTGTTTTAAGAAAAATATTGCAGAATATATACTTCTACTTGCTCTGAAACTTAATCTTTTCTGGTAAGATTTCCTGTTAGAAATATTATCAGAAAGAAGCAAATTAAGTGCAAATCATAGGATTTTTTTCTTTTAGGAATAATTTTTTTATTTTGTCAATGTACCTCAATTTAAAACTAAGCATTTAAAATAATACTGTAATCCTTCACTTTTTCTTTTACAGCGTAAAGTCCTGTTTTCATATTATGGATATTTGTAAGTCCCACCTAAATTCATGTGACACAAATAATCACAACAAAACTTCACTTTTAAGACCAGTTGCTTCAAGCAGTACCGCCACACTGACTGCAAATTTTACTAAAATTGGAACATTAAGAAGTCAGGTAAGAATGTGTAGTAATTAATAACCTAGGGTCTTTTTTTAATGATTGCTCATTTTACTTTTGATATATACAGAAGTTTGGTGTCAGTTGTTAGAATGTACAGAGTTGGTGAGGTCTTACTATACCTGTTTTTACCAAATCTCTTAAAATTTCAAGGTAATAATTGGAACATATCTACTCAAATTCATTTTTTTCCATTCTTCTCTTCATTCTCTCAATATCTTCCACCTACCCTTCTATGCCACAACTCTACCAAAAGTAGAGGTCAGTAGAATCAGTTTTTAAATTTTAATTTCGGCAGCTTGTTTTTGTTCTCATTTTCTGGACACATTTTAATAGTAGAATTATGATCTTAAGAAATGTGTTTGAGTTCTATTTATACAGCATGTGTATTTCATTTAGAAGACTGCTCTGTATAATGTGCTCTGTATAATGTGCTGGTTGTTTCAGGCATTGACCACATCTGCTCATTCAGTTGTACACCATGGAATACCTCTGCAGGCAGGAACTGCTCAGTTTGGTTGTGGTGATGCTTTTCAGCAGACATTGATTATCTGTCCCCCAGCGATTCAAGGTATTCTTTTATTTAAATTTTGCTTTGAATCTAGGCATGCTTTATTTTAAAATAAGTTTAGGAATCTGTTCATTAAATATATTGTATAATTTTTGCTGCATTTAGTGCTACATTTGAATTTAAGCTGTTCAGGCCAAGTGCGGTGTTTCACGCCTGTAATCCTAGCACTTTGGGAGGCTGAGGCAGGCGGATCACTTGAGGCCAGGAGTTTGAGACCAGCCTGGCCAACATGGTGAAACCCCAGCTTTCCTAAAAACACAAAAAATTAGCTGGGGTGGTGGGTGCCTGTAGTCCCAGCTACTCGGGAGGCTGAAGCTGGGAAGTGGAGATTGAAGCTGGAAAGTGGAGGTTGCAGAGGGCCGAGATTGTGCCACTGCGCTCTAGCCTGGGCGAGAGTGAGACTCTGTCTCAAAAAAAAAAAAAAAAAAAAAAAAATTAAGCTGTTCAATAAGCCTTTAGACCAGTGACACTCATTTCTTGACTGGAACTCCATTATAGGTATCACTAACAAAATGGGTCATATGACAGTTGTATTTCCTGTAGAGCCTAGCATGATAAAATACCTTAATAGGAATGAATGAACTTGGGAAGCTACAGGTTGGCCTATACTGGGTATCACTGTTTTAAACATTTATCTACCAATACTAAACATGAAAGTGACTGAGAGCTCAGTTATTTAAAATTTTGGTCAAAAGAGTTTTGTCCCAAAATATTATAGTCTTTATTGATAGCTTAGGTAATAAATAATGGATTGATATCAATTAAATTAATGTCCCTTCATTAAATAAAAATAGCCAATTAAATCCTCAAGCGGAATGTGTGACAGAATACCTTTGAAAAGGCTATACATTCTTTTTTTTTTTTTTTGAGATGGAGTTTCGCTCTTGTTGCCCAGGCAGAAGTGCAGTGGCGCGATCTCAGCTCACTGCAACCTGCAACTTCCGCCTCCCGGGTTCAAGCAATTCTGCCTCAGCCTCCTGAGTAGCTGGGAAGCTGGGATTACAGGCACGCGCCACCACGCCTGGCTAATTTTGTATTTTTAGTAGAGACGGGGTTTTTCCGTATTGGTCTTGAACTCCTGACCTCAGGTGATCCACCTGCCTCGGCCTCCCAGAGTGCTGGGATTACAGGCGTGAGCCACCATGCCTGGCTGGCTATACATTCTTAAACTAGGAAATCTCTTAGTGGTTCCTAGAGAATCATAGCAGCAAACCTCACTACTGGAATAACTGGACTAAAACCCTACTTCCTAAGTCCTTTCCTGGGATTTTGTCCTTGCTAAGCTTTAACATCTAGTTAATGCAAGAGGTCAATTACAGATGGGGCCCTAAACCAACATGTCCAACTTAGTGGTGATACTGTACAGAGTAAATGAAAACAGTTGGTGCTAAGTCAGGACACCTGGAATCTAATTCTGTTTCTCCTGTTTGCTGTATCATTGTAGAGTAGCCTGTTTACTTATTTCAGCCTTAGTAAAAGGAAATAGCCTGAATAGATAATATATTGGCCATTTCTAACTCTAATATATTTTGATTCTGAAGGATTATTTGAGTGTGTGTGTGTGTGTGTGTGTGTGTGTGTGTGTGTGTGTGTGTCCCCTTTTTTGAGACAGTGTCTTGCCCTGTTGCCCAGGCTGGAGTGTGGTAGCATGATCTTGGCTCACTGCACATCCACCTCCTGAGTTCAGGTGATTCTCATGCCTCAGCCTCCCAAGTAGCTGGGATTACAGGTATGCACCACCAAGCCTGGCTAATTTTTGTATTTTTAGTATGTACAGGGTTTCAACATGTTGGCCAGGCTGGTCTTGAACTCCTGACCTCAAGTGATCTGCCTGCCTCAGCCTCTCATAGTGCTGGGATTACAGTCATTAGCTGATGCACCCAGCCTCTGATTTTTTAATTTTAAGCATTCAAGCAACTCTAAAACTTTTTTTATTTTAATATTTACCACAGTACCAAATAAAGAATCAAGAATATGTTTGTTGACTTGATTTGCTGGTAATAAGAGATGTGAAAACAGGTCAGATCTTTAGTTACTGTTGTTCTATCAGGGTAGCTTTATTTACATTGTGTTTATATATTGGATTTTCAAGTAATGTATCATTGGGAGAAGGATTTGTATCACAGAAAGTATAATGAAAGGGCAACTTAGATGGTTGATTCTGAAGGTGAAATTGTGGCCCAGTGGCCACAGTGTTGGTCTGTGAGTATCTGTAACAGTGACATTTTTATTACTTTCTGGTAATAAAAATGTCCACATCATTGTAGTGGTAGGAATAATAGAGGCTAACAATATAATGCTGTTGTGTTTTTCAGTTTTTCCCCCCCCCAAGTATTTATTATAGGAATTTCAAACATATAGAAAAATTGAAAGAATAATATGTTTTCTACCCTAGATTCAACAGGTGTTACTATTTTACCATATTTGCATTATCAGTCTACCTACCTACCTACAGTGCACATACATGTACTATTTGAAATTAAATGGTAGATTTTATGACACTACTTCTAAATACTTCAGCATGCAAGATTGCTTTTTAAAATTGTTTTTAATCAGTTACCACTTGTGTTATCTTGACAAATGCATTTTCACTTAAATTTATAATCTATACTAACAAATAGGTTCTTTGGTTCTAGTAATCCCTCCCATGTACCAAAATCAGTTTGAGAGTCACCACTTATACTGTGGTATATTTCACGAAGATTTGGAATAGCAGGTTTTTTTTCAGAGCCTAGCTTCTATGGCAAAAACTTAAAGAGACTTCTGAGACACGTTTCTAAACAGCGTTGAGCATAATTCTTAAAACATTTCAATGAGGTTAGAAAAATCTTCTATCTTTTTATATGGCTTATAATTGATGAAAAGTTAGAAACCTTTCTGTACATAAAGTAACAACTAGATCAGTGGTTTATAATATGGGATAATCGAAAGAAAAGAATTACTATCACAGACTCATTAACCCACTAAATGTCATGAACAGCACTTTTGAATTAGAATTACTAGTGAGAAGAAGCACAATATATTTTAGCTTTTATAACAGGTGCAGTTGCAGCAACAGGCCAGGCAGGCTCTGTAAATATGTTGTTTCTCATCTTAGTAGAGTGTCTGCCTTAGCAATGAAAGCACTCCCTCTAATCAGTCTTAATATCTAACGGGTAGATGTTATGTAGAAATTGTAATGTGGAAAATTTCAGCATTGGGCCTCTTGCCCCTCCCCTTCATTTACCCTTTCTCTTCAAAATGTGCCAATCCATTTACAAGAAACATTTAAAAATAATTATTGGGCAGCTATTGGGGATAGTAATTATGGTACCATTGTGGTTTGTATTTTAAAATAAACTTTATCCCTTTGACTTAAAAGTTTTACTTTGGAGCTATCATGTTTAGGTAATGCATTTAATATATTTTAGATATTATAATATGTAGGTATAGGTATATAAATACTATATCCATAAGACTGTGCTTATTTTAAAAAGTAAGTTTATTTTTAAAAATCAGCTAAGCTTTCATTTAACATATCTGAGTGTTTTATATATTAAACAAGCTTTTAAAGTTATTTAGTGACCTGAATAGTTAGGTATTCATCCCCTCTAGATGACAACTACTATATTAGAGTAAAATATATTCCAGCAAAATTCTCTTGTTATACTAAAATAATATTCATAAGCTTTTTATGCCTTGTTCTCCAAGTATTAAAGCAAATATAATCAAAGTTTCAGCTAACCTAATAACTAACTATATAAAAATTAAGATCTTATCCCACTGTTGAATCTGATCAAAAATTAGATCTCCTGTGGAGAGAGTATATAGGAGAATTCTTCTCATCTTAAGGCATTGCTTGTGGAGAGAATTTACAGGCAGTGAGATTTTTGTTCAGATTTGGAAATTTGCTGTCTCTGTTCATCCTTGTCAAAGTGAAGATTTTTTTTTTTCTTGAAGAGATTGTCTATATATTGCAATATATCTACACTGCCTGGGTGTGCTTATATTCCATGTCTTGGAGAATTGGATGATCAAGACAGGCTTTTTAGCAGGAGTAAGAAGATTTTTATTAAACTTGACTCATACCTGGCTCTTTAGGTGGAGCACAGAGAGTAGAATACCCTGGTAGTAAGATAACAGTCTCAGTGAAGAAAATAAACAGGCTGAAATGGACATTCTGTTTAGGATTAACACTTACATCTGTGAAATAGAAAATTTGAGGTTGTTTTACAACAGAGAAAGAAAACAATTGTAGTATTTTTCTCTTATGCCTGAAGAGAAACACTCATCACATTTATCCCCAAATTGATTATATTATATTTAAATAATTTGCAAGCCCATGTTGAAAGTAACTGCTACAATAAACTGGAATTATGAAGTGCTGAAATTATTTTCATTAATGTACTTTCTGATCTTTGGGGATGTCCCTAAAATCTTGTCAAAACTTTAAGTTGGAATGTGATACTACTTTGCTCTCTCAGGGTTCAATATTATAAGACTTAATATTTGCAAGGTGCTTTGCAGTGAATCAAAGAGCTATATTAACATTATAGTAACATTAACAGAATTAACATGTCTGGTAATCCTGCTTTCTAATTTTCCTAGTGGGCAAGCAAAATGGTAACATGTTTGTTCTGGAGTTCCAGCAGCTCTCTGCTAAGAATACTAGTCAATTAAGCCACATTGGGGAAACCTTAGTTTTATCATCAAATTGGTAAATAGGTTAGTTTTGCCTTTCCTTTGGAGGTTGAAATGAGTGTGCTATCCCTGAATTTTCATCCGTTATGTGAACCGTTATGTCCATTAAATTACGAAGTTGTGATGTATTTCTGTTTTGGTGACAAGAGCATAAGAAGAAGATACTAAGCATAGCTAAAAGTTTGTATGAAAAGAAGAACCTTAACCAGCTAGGTTGTCAGCATACTAAGCCAGATTCTTCTTTCCATGTTCTTTATCATGGTGACTGAACTATTTAAAAAGGAAAACAAAGCTTCAGTAGCAAACTTTGGAGACGAGAAGTTTCAAGAAAATTAAATCGTTCAACTTTGTAGTATGCATTTTGAAACAGAAAGGGGAGCTTTATAATAATTTTTGGAATGATGTATATCACAAAGTAGACAAGAAGTACCTCATTTTCCTACTAGATTGCTCTGTTAGTGTTACGAAAATTTTATGCGGAGGATGGTATTATAACTCTACAATCAAGGCTGGGTGTGGTGGCCCATGCCTGTGACACCAGAAATTTGGGAGGCCGAGGTAGGAGGATCTCTTGAGCCCAGGAGTGCAAGACCAGCCCGGGCAACATAGACCCTGTCTCTACCAAAAATTAAAGAGATTAGCTGGGCAGGGTATATGCCTGTGGTCCTAGCTACTCAAGAGGTTGAGGTGGGAGGATCCTCTTGAGTCCAGGAGGTTGAGGCCACAGTATGGATCATGCCACTGTGCTCCAGTCTGGGCAACACAGCGAGGCCCTGTCTCAAAAAAAAAAAAAAAAAAAATCTGTCAGAATCTAAGCAATTCTTGACATTTAAAATAATTGTATAAGTTAAATAAGAGGAAGATTTTTTCTTTTATTTGATAACTATTCTGTTTCACAGGTATTCCTGCAACACATGGTAAACCCACTAGTTATTCAATAAGGGTAGATAATACAGTTCCACTTGTAACTCAGGCCCCAGCTGTGCAGCCACTGCAGATCCGACCAGGAGTTCTTTCTCAGGTTGGTAATAATTCATTCTTTGCCATATATCGGCTTGTGCTGTTGGGAAATAATGAAAATGACCTGGATAGGGATTTAATCCATTTTGTAGGTTATGGACTTTAATGTTTATAATTGTTAGCTGTTACTTTTAGATAGTTTTGAGTTTAAGATATGGTAAAGTTGAATTACTTATAACTTGTTATTTTCTATTGTTTTCCTTTGCTGCAAGCAGACGTGGTCTGGTAGAACACAGCAGATGCTGGTGCCTGCCTGGCAACAGGTGACACCCCTGGCTCCTGCTACTACTACACTAACTTCTGAGAGTGTGGCTGGTTCCCACAGGCTTGGAGACTGGGGGTAAGCTGAAAACAAAAGTACTTTGTGAATAATTTGCAGACTAGATCTTGATTAAAGCAAGATCTTGATTAAAAACATTGTTCTGAACTTCTCCCTAGGAAGATGATTTCATGCAGCAATCATTATAACTCAGTGATGCCACAGCCTCTTCTGACCAATCAGATAACTTTATCTGCCCCTCAGCCAGTTAGTGTGGGGATTGCACATGTTGTCTGGCCTCAGCCTGCCACTACGAAGAAAAATAAACAGTGCCAGAACAGGTTGGTATTGGTGCTTTAGCTTTCTTCTGTACTTTGAGAATCTTTAAAATGAATTTTGCATGTACACTAAAGGGTCACTCTGTTGTATTCAAAATGACCTCTTTTATAGCTTTATTACAAACACTGAGCCAGCTCCCTTCTCAATTTCTCAGAGGTATTTTGGTAAAACTAATGGAATGGGAGCCAGGAAGAGAGGAAATAAATGCTTTCAGTTGGTAAGATTGTCTTTATTGCCCTTTTGATTTATTATCCACCTGTAATGTAGCAATTGTGGACATTCAGATAGCACATTTACCAAAAAGTGACTATTTAAATTTATGTAAATGCAGTCTACATGGATATTTCTAGAGCTATTTTATATTTCACAAAAACTCAAGATCTGTTAGTGTGTTATATTCATGAACTCAAACAAGTGAAGGTTCTCATTTTTTGGTTTAACAAGATACCTTAGACAATTGATTATACATATTTTGATTATAGAAATTATAAATTATTCCTTTGGTTGCAGGAGTAATTCATTACAGAATACCAATATCCCACATTCAGCATTTATTTCTCCAAAGATAATTAATGGGAAAGATGTCGAGGAAGTAAGTTGTATAGAAACACAAGACAATCAGAACTCAGAAGGAGAGGCAAGAAATTGCTGTGAAACATCTATCAGACAGGACTCTGATTCATCAGTTTCAGACAAACAGCGGCAAACCATCATTATTGCCGACTCCCCGAGTCCTGCAGTGAGTGTCATCACTATCAGCAGTGACACTGATGAGGAAGAGACTTCGCAGAGACATTCACTCAGAGAGTAAGTGCCAAACGCTGCATCCTCAAAGGATATAGATGGCATCCTTTGGTGTGCCGAAAAACAACTTTCTGTGACTTATTCCTTGTTTGTCAATGTCCTTTGGAGTAAAACCTTTAAATTAGATAACCCAGTTCTAGACAGGGAACTTTCTAAATAGTATTTAGCATGATTATTATAGCATTTTCCCTGTATTTGTAAGCTTTAACTTTCTGTCCATGTAGGTCATTCTTAACAGTTTCATATCCTTAATTAAAGAATATAAATTTTGGCTATTTGGAGAGTATCTTCTTGCATTTGACTCGTGTTTTCCCCTTTTCTCTTCCACTAGATGTAAAGGTAGTCTAGATTGTGAAGCTTGCCAGAGCACTTTGAATATTGATCGGATGTGTTCATTAAGTAGTCCTGATAGTACTCTGAGTACCAGCTCCTCAGGGCAGTCCAGCCCATCCCCCTGCAAGAGACGGAATAGGTAAAAGAATCTCAATAGTAGTGTGTAATAAATAGTAAGTCTACTAAAAAGCCTACGATTTCTTTCTGTTGTTTAAATTAATAAGTACCTGCCAATTTACCACAGTGACTTCTATCTTGATCACAATTTTTGACCTAGATCAGTTTTTATAAACACAGGTTTGTTTGTTTGTTTTTGAGACAGGGTCTTGCTTCGTTGCCCAGGCTGGAATGCAGTAGCATGATCTCGGCTCACAGCAACCTCTGCCTCCCAGGCTCAAGCAATCCTTTTGCCTTAGCCTCTTGAGTAGCTGGGACCACAGGTGCGCGCAGCGATGCCCGGCTAATTTTTAAGTTTTTTTGTAGAGATGGGATCTTGCCCTGTTGCACAGGCTGGTCTTGAATTCCTGGGCTCAACCAGTGCTCCCACCTTGGCCTCTCAAAGTGCTGGGATTACAGGCGTGAACCACCATACCCAACTAAATAATGTTTTTTTGCTGGGGAGCAGGTGGGAGGAGATGAAGTGTGGCTCTGTCACCCAGGCTGGGGTGCAATGGTGCGATCTCGGCTCACTGCAGCCTCTGCCTCCCCAGGTTCAAGTGATTCTCCTGCCTCAGCCTCCCATGTAGCTGGGACTACAGGAACCTGCCACCACACCTGGCTAATTTTTTGTATTTTTAGTAGAGATGTGGTTTCACCAGGCCAGGCTGGTCTTGAACTCCTTACCTTAGGTGATCCGCCTGCCTCAGCCTCCCAAAATGCTAGGATTACAGGCGTGAGCCACCCCATCTGGCCAAATAATCTATTTTTGAAAGGGTAAAAAAGCCACATTCTTAATTTCAGCCCCGCAGACTACTATTGTAACTTAAATTTAGAATAAAAACATATACTTTAGCAAAATTAAAAAGGAATGTTTTGCATAATGAAGTACTCACTGGCCCACTGTCCACAGGGCATCCACTATGATTTTTTTTCTCCCATTGGTGACTGATTTGCATGGTTTTATCCATATTAACCTGGCTTACCCGTCCTTTGGCCAGCGACATGTACCACTGCTAAAATAGTAAGCTTGTCCTAAGCAGAATGGTTTACTAACGCATTAAGAGATAAGCCACAGTCTAGGCACAGTGGCCAACACTTGTAATCCCAGCACTTTGGGAGGCCAAGGCAGGAGGATCACTTGAGGCTAAGAGTTGGAGACCAGCCTGGACAACATAGTGAGACCCCGCCTCTACCAAAAATTAAAAAAAAAAAAAAAAGCTGGATGTGGTGGCACATGCTTGTAGTGCTAGCTACTCAGGAGGCTGAGGCGGGAGGATTATTTGAGCCCTGTAATTTGAGGCTGCAGTGAGCTATGATCACACCACTGCACTATAGCCTGGGCAACACAGTGAGACCCTATCTCTTAGAAAGGAAGGAAGGAGGGGAAGGAAAGAAAGAAATAAAGTCTTATTTTAGTGGCAACAAACATTTGAAAAATTTTAAGTTTTAATTTTACACGTCTTCTCTTTTTCCTTAGTCAGGAAATATGATATTGCATACTTATAGCCAAAGTTCTATGGAAAATATAAAGAAATTTTAATGTATCTTCTTAAAAGTTACTTATAATGTGGTTTGAAAATTGATAATGTACATAACTATACATTCACATGTAAAATATGTATAAACAAATATACATATAAGATATATAAATAAACATGTATAAAAAGAGATGCTTCAAATTCGTAAGTAAGTATGGAATGAGTGGTTGAAACAGACAATAAATGCGGTAGAAATCCCAAGGAGAGAGAGATTATCAGGGCCCAAGAGTGTCAGGAAGAGATGAGAAGTATGGGGCTCTATCTAGGCCTTCAGAGGTGTGGGGATACCTTTCAGATAACTGGTTAGGTACAAGGACCCAAATTACCAGGAGAGGCACATATCCTGATGTTAGAATTTAATTTGAAATATCCAAGTCACATGCATATATGTTTGTACATTTCATTTAAATTATCCAGAGCAGTGCCTCTTTTGTCATGTCTTGATGAAATTATCTGAATTTATAAAGAGGAATTTTATGAGCTGCTACTAAGGATCAAATGGGAAGAGAAAGAAGAAAAAAAATGCCAAAATGATGTTCCTGAAATGGAACAGAATTAGGTTTAGCAGTTGGAACAGAGAATTAATTTAAGGGTCTAGAAATTTTATGAAAAAGTGCTATTGGACAAGGAAAAAGGTATAATTATATATAAAATAACTGAATAATGTTCTCATCAGTTCACTGGAGCCTGAATATTACTTAACATTAGATTTAATGTTGGAAAAAAATATCACTCATGAAAAATGCTTTCTTTTTGTAGTATGTCAGATGAAGAGCAAGAAAGTGGTTGTGATACGGTGGATGGCTCTCCGACATCTGACTCTTCCGGGCATGACAGTCCATTTGCAGAGAGCACTTTTGTGGAGGACACTCATGAAAACACAGAACTGGTATCCTCTGCCGACACAGAAACCAAGCCAGCTGTCTGTTCTGTTGTGGTGCCACCAGTGGAACTAGAAAATGGCTTAAATGCCGACGAGCATATGGCAAACACAGGTAAGTTGAGTCCTCCCATTTCTCTGGTTGTCCTTTAAATACAGTCTTAATTTAGGAACATCTGAGAATGGAGTTGCCAAAGTCATCTCTGAATTTTGACTTGACCCTGCCTTATGTATTGTACAGAGGAAATCTTCTAATATTATCCAGTGCTTGGAAACCATGACCTCTCCTTTGATTTTATTTAATTTTAAGGCTCTCAAATCACTATTGTGTAAAATATCTAAAGACTTTGCTAATTTTTTATTTGAAAAGGAAAAAGCATAAACTCTTTAATATTTTATTCATCACCAGATTCTATATGCCAGCCATTAATAAAAGGACGATCTGCCCCTGGAAGATTAAACCAGCCTTCTGCAGTGGGTACTCGTCAGCAAAAATTGACATCAGCATTCCAGCAGCAGCATTTGAACTTCAGTCAGGTATGTTCATTTGTGGATATGTAGGAGTCTTTGGGATTCAAATTTAGCAGTTGTTTTTCACATGCAGGAGAAAGCTTCTGAAACTGTATGTAGTCTTAATTAATTTTTCCCTTCTCATTATCCCAAGTGGCTAAAGAGTAACTGGCTTAACAATAGGATAGTTAAGCAAATTATCCATAGAACTTGTAGCCTTCTTCAGAAAGATTAAGTCCTTACGTTCTCTTAGATAATATTAACAGAGTGTGTCTGTTATCTCAGAACATCATTAACCTTCCTGAATGCTTTCCATCTTATTCAACACTATATTTGGCAGTTGTGTTTCAGTTGGGGAAAGAAAAGATCACAGATACTGGAGGTGGACGGGGATTCAAATCTTGGTTTTGCCATGTACTATATATATATATTACCTTGGCCAGGTCTCTTCAACAAATCTGATTTGGAGCACAGTTATTGGGAATAGTAATTATATCGTGGGTTGTTTTAGAAGTAAATAACACTGTGTATGTAAATGTTAGCTTTACATATAATAAGTGCTCCACAAATGGTAGCTGTTAGTAGTGATGGGGATAGTAATAGGTAGTACTAGCAGCAGTAATAGCGGTGTTTATATTATAATAATATGTAGTAATAAATACTAAAATGTTAATACTAATATATATGGAATTGATATTTTCCTCTAGTTATTCTTAGTATAAGTTAGTTCTGAGAGATCCACTATGAGTTATCAATCACAAAGGGTATATTGTAATTTCCCTTTCTTTCTTTCCTTTTATCTTTTAAAATATGTTATTCAGTCATTTTTTTTTTCTTTGTGGATAGGTTCAGCACTTTGGATCTGGGCATCAAGAGTGGAATGGAAACTTTGGGCATAGAAGACAGCAAGCTTATATTCCTACTAGTGTTACCAGTAATCCATTCACTCTTTCTCATGGAAGTCCCAATCACACAGCAGTGCATGCCCACCTGGCTGGAAATACACACCTTGGAGGACAGCCTACTCTACTTCCATACCCATCATCAGCCACCCTCAGTAGTGCTGCACCAGTGGCCCACCTGTTAGCCTCTCCATGTACCTCAAGACCTATGTTACAGCATCCAACTTATAATATCTCCCATCCCAGTGGCATAGTTCACCAAGTCCCAGTGGGCTTAAATCCCCGTCTGTTACCGTCCCCAACCATTCATCAGACTCAGTACAAACCAATCTTCCCACCACATTCTTACATTGCAGCATCACCTGCATATACTGGATTTCCACTGAGTCCAACAAAACTCAGCCAGTATCCATATATGTGAAAAACAGTATATTGGGGAAGCTCAATGATACAACCATTTGATTAAAAATAAAAACATGGTATTTAATAAATATTAGCCATGGCACAAGAAAATTATTTTTGAATCATGTAGACTTGGGTGCAATTTAAACAACTTTGAGCTTTAAAAACTCACTTTTGATGTGTTTTGCACATTTGGTATAACTTGTCTTTGGTCATGTTATCTTCTTATGTAGTAACTCTAGACAGGTGACTTATGGGAGCAGAAGTCCAGTTTTGCTCCTGCTATTTTTTATAAATTGCCTTCTAACTAGTGCAAGACACGTCCACATTTGGGAAGCCATTCTGTGTACAGACTTAGAGCAACAGATGCACATATGTCAGAATTACAGCATACAAGTGAATTGTATTATCCGTGTCTTAGTGTATAAATGTTGGGTCACTTACCTAAGAAATTGAGCTATTGTTCTTTACATTTGCATGTGTCTTTTGCATGGGCAAAATGTTGCCTAGACTTTGCTCTTAAATGTTGTTCTAATAATCTCAGCTGCATTGTAAACCGTTCCTACACATAGTGCCTTAAATATTTGAGGTTGTTAATGTTATTACCTATATATAAATGTTGAGGACTGCAGCACTTAAAATTCAGACCTACTCTTTAGTTTCCTTTTGATAGCGTAATGTTCATTTTTGGTTTTGTGTGGTATGATTTCAGGTAGTAGCTGTTTTTTTCCTTATTAAGAGGGCAGCATGTTTGCTATAGCTGAATTCTGCTGTCTGATTTTTCAGAATGATCTAGCTTCAAGAAAAGCAAGCAGTTAGTAGTGCTTAAGAAAAATTGATTCAGTATCTAATGGATAGTTGATAACTGTCACAGCACAGCATTTTATATACTGTTAAGTGAAACTGCAATACAATCTAAGTTTATTTTGAGAGTGTTTGCTGTATAATTGGACTTAATAAAATGTTTAGAGGTACAGTAGGCATGACTTTGGGTAGATAATAAAATGCAAAATGCTCATTGATTCATGATGTGGTTTTAGCTTAGCTTGGGCAAACCATGCAGTATTTAATAAATAGTAGCAGAACTTTTACTATTGAAGCTTGAAAAGATGTGAGTTCTTTGTGTGCAATTTTTGATTTATGCATGTGAGAGGGTTTTTTTTTTTAAAGTATTTTTACATTGCAGTACTTGTTTTGCTTGTTGGTGATGTTTGCTTATTTAATACATTCCGTCAGGGACAGAAATTACATGCTTTTTTTTCTTCCTAGGAAGTGTGTTGAGTTCCCCCCCTCCCCGACGTTTTTTTCTTTTTTGGGTGGTGGTGATGGTAGTGGTTATGTCTGTTTAAATGAAGTTGCTTTTACAGCACCAAAGACTTAATCATCCATTTCCTATATAAAGGTAGCTACTTTTTGCATAGACCTCAAGTATATTGTAGTGTAAAGGTGGAATTTAAGGAAAGGTATTAAATTGAGGCTGTGTTTTAGCTTACAGGCAAGTAATAAATTGTATCATTTATCTTGAATGTATCATAGATAAGCTGCTATATAACGATTGCCACTTCAGATAGCTGTGAAATTAGGTGATTAACTAGTTGTTATTTAGCCTTCTAATTTCTGTATAAGTCTAATTACATGAATAGAAATTGGGGTTTTGATTTTTTACTTCGCTTTTCTGTTTGGAGTGTCATTGTAACTACTGTATTGTAAATGGTGGAAAATAATTGCATTTGTTATTTTGGGGTGTGTTATTTGCATCAGTATTTTATCTCTATTAATGTTTGTGCTCATCACTGCATATTAAAAAAACTTGGATGTATCAGTGTAACTTAATTTTTTATTTTCATACTGGCATTGTAGACACTTGAGAAAGCTGTATCTTGCAGGCTTGACTTAACTTTTTTCCTTAAAAATCTGGAATATAATCTTACAGCATTTACTGGAATTAACAGTACAAAGCATTTGAGTGTAAAACTCTAGATGTTTTGGATTTACAGCGTTTCTTTGATAAATGAATTGTATACCACTAGTACAGCTCTAGTACAGCGTTCACAATAAGCTAATAATGGATAAGTTTTCTTTACTCCAGTAACACAAGCAGTGTTTTATTTAATAATCATCAATGAAATAAATGTGCCTGAAATTGATTTTAAAAATTACAGTATTAGGTCATAAAGTAAAAACCAGCAGTACATTTTTAGTCACACTGAAAATGAAGGACTTAATTTTCCCCACAAGTTTCAGTGTTTTTAGTAATTAATTCTATGCATTTTATACAAATAGAAATATATATATATATAAAAATACATGTTTAAAAAGGAGTAGCCTAAGATTAATTTAAAAGATTATTTACAGATGACACATTTATGGAGTCACTATTTAAGTAAATTTGCTGCCCTCCTCGGCCTTCTAATTTTATTTATATGTTCCAGCAGATTATTAGGATCTGCTCACTTCTTAGGAAAGAATCAATGCCGGCAACACATTGTTTCAGAAACACCAAGTGCAAAGGATTGATTGTATCACAACAGGTACAAAACCAACAGTTTTCTTTTTGTTTAGGGCCATGTTTACTACCCTGAAATGTATTTTTTGTCTTTAATTTCCAAGACTTAAAGCAGTCTTGTTAAATTGACATAAATGGTAAACTTCAACATTTTCATAATACAGTATTAATGTTTGATAAAGGTATATCCCAGTTAACTACACTGCTCTTTAATTGCAATCATGGGCATTTTAATGTATTTTAAAATAAATTTCAAAATTCTGCTAAATTCTTAATTTAGCATATTGACAAAGTAATCTGGATTTATACCTTTTAAAAACCATTTTGACCAGTTTTCTTCAGTTTTAATGCTTTCTTAAATAAAACACTGCATGATTTCCAAGTTGCATATTTGCATACTATTTTAATTTGCAAAGTGTTTTTTTAATCAAATATCCTGATATTTAGTTGTTGTTTTTTTTTCCTCCAGGGTGTTTAATTAAATACGTTACTGTATTAGCAAAACATTTTCATTTTTAAAATCTGCTAATTTTAAACTTGGACTGTGTTAAGTAAAAGTTAAATCATACACTGCAAGGTGTAGGAAGATTTGTTTTAATGAATCCAACGATACAGATTTGATTACCAAGTTTGAACTGTTAATTGTTTAACAACTTTAGACTTGTGGCTTTCTTTCTTTGGTTTATTTGTTTTTTGCTTTTACTCCTATGCTACACTAGTTTGCCATGTAGCAATTGCACTGTGCAATATTACAATAAGGACTGGGAAAATTTTATGGATGTAATGTCTATTACGGTTTGCGATAGTATTTCTCTCTAGTTCTCAGTGATTTAAATGTGACCAAGCCTTCTGTACTTTGTCACAAAAAGCGGGTTTTCCAGGTGACTATTTTGGTGAGTGTCAAAATAAGAATTTATGGTGTATTACTGTTGATTCACTTTGAATTAAAATATATATATTGCAGCAAACAGATTGTTGACTTTTTTTCCAACCCAATACTCCTTACAGGGTAGGGAAGGGAGAGGTTAACAATATTGAGTATCTATTAATAACTTACATCTTATTTAACTCTCAAAGCCACCTTGTGAGATAGGTATTATTATCTTTGTTATACAAATGAGGGCATAGCTGCAGAATGTTTAGGGAACTCGTGCAAAGTCACATTGTCAATGAGTTGGAATCTGAGATACACACCAGGATATCAAACCATAACTAATCTACTTTCTATCAGTTCTTTTAAAACTGAAGTCTGAGGCAGAGTGCCCGGAGTACCTGCAACCAGAAGATGACCCTGTCCCATTTTCCTTCAATATTAAGTTTCCGCAAATATTTTTTGAGAGAAATAATTTCTGTTCAATATGCGTGGATGAAGAATAGGGAATTCACATGAATCTTTCATATTTAAAACATATGACTTCAAAAGAATGTGATTGTAGTAGGCCAACTTACGTCCTAAAATACCAACACCTCATAATTCAAGGATCTAACTTTCAAGGAACCTCAGCTGGTAAGTTTCTAGGGGAGCACTCCCCCAGAACACATTAGTGAGAATACGTATTTTCAATTTCCGCCTTCCCCTATCAATGTTTAATTGAAGTATAACATATATGTATTCTTTGGCATCTGGCTATTTTTTGTTAAACATTTAATTTATAAGATACATCCATGTTGTGTGTAATTCATTTATACTCGTTGCTGTATAGTATTCCTTTGTGTGTATACAGAACTATTTTGTTGATGGACATTTGACATCTGAATAGTTTCTACTTCCTGGCTATTATGAATAGGGCTGCCATGAGTGTTTTGTCCGTATCTTTTGGTGAATATATGCATGCATTTCCTTTGGGTATATATGTAGGCATGCATTACTAGGACATAAGGTGTATACAGGCACTGCCAAACACTATTCCAAAGTAGTTAACTTATGCTTATTAGCAATGTATGAGAGTTCTAGTTGCCTTATGTCCTCACTAACACATTATTTTTTTGTTTGTTTCTTTCGTTTTAGTCATTCTTTTGAGGGTGAGTTGTTCAAAATAATATGAACGTTTTCATTTAGGCCAAAGCACTGATCCTACATAAAGATGAAATTCAGATTTTGCAATTTACTTGAAAGTAAATTAGCCTCTTTAAAAAAATACTAAGAAGCATTCAGCTATTTAAATAGATCTGGGAATATAAATTTTTTTTTCTCTAAAACAGGGTAATAGGATGAAAAAAGGGCTTTGAGCAACACATTTAAACCATTCAGCCAGTAACTACCCAGCACAATGCTTGGCATATAGTGGGTACATCATAAGTCATTTAAAAAATCTTTTGAAGCATCTACTATGTTCCAAGCACTATACACGGGGCATGTACCAATGGACAAAACAGAGGTCCTTTTGCTCTTACGGATTTAACCTTTTTCCAGGGGAGAAGACTAAAGTAAGGTTCAGGTAGGGTAAGTAAAGAAGACGGTATGGGGATAGGGTGACTGGAGAGGTCATGACAGGGAATGCCTCAGTGAGGTGACACTTGAGCTGTGACAAGGAGAATGCTGGTCAGGCATGCAAAGAAAGAGTATCTGGCAGAGGGAGCAGCAAGTTGAGCTTTTAATAGGAGCAAAATAGGAAGTGGCCATTATGGCCAGAGTATAGTGTGTAAGTGGGTGGCAAGAGATAGAAAATGCAACTATAAGGGTGGGCATGTAGGCTTTTTGCCATAGATTGGAGTGTAGATTTAATTCCATATATTGTAGGAGGCCATGGGATGATTTTAAGCAGGCAAACAATATGACCTAATTTAAAGATCAGTCTGGCTGTTGAATGAAGAATAGATTGCAGGGCCAGGGTGGGAGTTGGAAGACCAGGTAGGAGGTTGCTGAAGTAGTCTACGTGAGAGGGATGAATACCAATATTTTGTTAAGAGGTTTGTATTAGCAATATAGTCTCCCAGTCTGTGACTTACCCTTTTTCTTAACAGGGTGTTAGGAAGAGTGAAAGTTTTGGATTTTGTTGAAGTCCATCTTATCAATGTTTTCTTTCATGGTTTGTGCTTTTTGTGTCCTAAGACATTTTTGCCTTTCACTAAGTTTCAAATACTTCCTGCTTTGTTTTTTTTTTTTTTAGGAGTTTTATAGTTTTAGCTTTTATTAAGTCAGTTGTCCATTTCATGTTAATTTTTGTGTGAACTTTTTACTTAATGGTAATTGAGAAACTACACTTACACCTAATTGGAAGTGTGGTTATTTGAAGTATAAAAATCAGATGTTAATGTTTCATATTATCCCATTGTAAATATAATATATGGTTACAGTATGCTTGGGTAATTCAGAAAAATAGATTTTTTAAAACATAAAAATGTATATTTTCAGATAGTTAATGTACATGTAAGCAACTTCAGATACAGATATTTGCTACTTCAATCTATAGCACTGAATTTATAGGCATTTTGCATGTTTTACAAACTGCACAAACATTTGAATGCCAAAATGCAAAATTTAAAAGTGATCAGATTTATTCTTATTGTTTCTTCAGTGACTGGAGAATCCAAAGAACTCAACTTTTTTTCTCATGTAGAATTTCTATACTTGTATTTTTTTATTAAAAATACAAACAAGAAAAAGAGTAGTACAGTGAATACACACATAACCTTCACCTAGATTCATCAGCTGACATTGGCCTCATTAGCTTTGTATGTTTATGTGTAGTTTTTATTTTAATTAATTTATTTTGAGATGGAGTCTCGCTCTGTCACCCAGGCTGTAATGCAGCGGCACCGTTTCAGCTCACTGCAACCTCCACCTCCCAGGTTCAAGCAATTCTCCTGCCTCGGCCTCCCGAGTAGCTGGGACTACAGGCGCGTGCCACCACGCTGGGTAATTTTTGTATTTTTAGTAGAGACGGGGTTTCACCATGTTGGCCAGGCTGGTCTTGAACTCCTGACCTCAGATGATCCACCTGCCTCAGCCTCCTAAAGTGCTGGGATTACAGGCATGAGCCACCGCGCCCGGCTTGTTTATGTGTAGTTTTTAAATTGAGCCGTTTGTGGTTAATCATACTTTGCCCCAAAATACTTAAGCACGCATCTGTAAGAATAATGACATTTTCAACTAACCATGAGACCTTATAACATCTAGCAAAGTTAACAACTCTCTAACATTCATCTAGTTTTCAGTCCATAGTCAAATTTTTCCAATTGTTTCAAGAATGTCTTGAAACAGGCTGGGCGCGGTGGCTCACGCTTGTAATCCCAGCACTTTGGGAGGCCGAGGCGGGTGGATCACGAGGTCAGGAGATCGAGACCATGGTGAAACCCCGTCTCTACTAAAAATACAAAAAATTAGCCGGGCGTGGTGGCGGGCGCCTGTAGTCCCAGCTAGTTGGAGAGGCTGAGGCAGGAGAATGGCGTGAACCCGGGAGGCAGAGCTTGCAGTGAGCCGAGATTGCGCCACTGCACTCTAGCCTGGGCGACAGAGCGAGACTCCGTCTCAAAAAAAAAAAAAAAAAAAAAAAAAAGAATGTCTTGAAACAAGTAGCTATTTTCCTCCTACTCCACCAGCCAATTAAGATTTACCCATTGCGCTTGGCTATAGCATGTCTCTGACTACTTTTAATTCAGAACAGTCCCCCAACCATCCCCCATCCTTTTTTTTTTTTTTTTTTTTTTTTTTTGAGGTGGAGTTTCACTCTGACACCCAGGCTGGAATGCAGTGGTGTGATCTCAGCTCACTGCAACCTCTGCCTTCTGGGTTCAAGCAATTCTCCTGCCTCAGCCTCCAGAGTTGCTTGGATTACAGGCCCCCATCACCATGCCCAGCTAATTTTTTTATTTTTAGTAGAGATGGGGTTTCACCATGTTGGCCAGGCTGGTCTTGAACTCCTGGCCTCAAATGATCCACCCACCTCCGTTTCCCAAAGTGCTGGGATTACAGGTGTGAGTCACAAGTTCAGGCTAGAATATTGTACATTCTGGATTTGTCTGATTGTTCGTTTGTCCTAATTGGCTCATCTCTATTTTCTGTAAAGTAGAGGCTGGTTCGAATGCCTTAATTCGGTGTTCATGTGCAAAGGTAATTATAGGAGTTGTGTCATTGTGTCACGTCAGGTTGTCCACTATCAGGGATGACACTTAGTTAAAGAGTGATGACTGACAAATCTCTCCACTGTCATTGGTGGGGTGATACTTTGAAAGTATCAGTAACATTTTACTCGGTGTTTTTAGCATCCATTAATGATTGCTGTCTGAATCGATTAACTGGGGATTGCAAAAATGGTGATTTTCAACTCTGTCATTCCTCCTCTTAAATACATTCATGACCTGGCATCTTTCTGTAAAAACAGGATTTCTCCCTGTACACATGCTCTCTCGCTCTCTGTTCTTCTGTCATCACTATGGGTTCGTGGATTTTGCTTTATTCAGTAGTTAGAGTGACCAATTATCTTCAAGACCCCTGAATCTTTTTGACATCACCACATTTGTCTGAATGTTCCCTTGCTCTCTGGCCCAAAAGAATGTCTTAGGCTCACCTTGTACCTTTTCTGCCTCAGATCTGAAATCAGCCATTTCGCCAAAAAGCCCAGGTTTCAAAGGACTCAAAGGAGTAATTTTTACAAGTCAGACACAAAACTAATCCCTTTGTCTTGTACTACTTCCTAATCATGGATGTCATGGGTGTTTAATCATGGTCTCATGATTAGTTTCTGCTCTTCTCTTAGTTTAGCTTTAATCCCATGTCTCCATTACTTAAGGGTATGTCTGATTCCTATTTTTGCAGAGATGTGGCTTGCCCAGCAACTACTGCACACTCCTGTGGATCTTACTGATCTTGAGTCCCTCTTAGCCTAGCACACTGATTGCAGATGGTAATTCCGAAGGCAGGATGAACAGGGAGATGAATGAGTGACTGTTAGAGGGCATGCTTGGAAGAAGTAATGTAGTAAATGCAGCATTTACTACTCTTTCTCTAATATTTAGCACTTGTGCCCAGTGAATGTTGAATCAATGTGGGCCCTAGGGTTTGAGGACATTATTTAGCAAATCTTGGTAATATTTGTATTCTCAGTGATGATGATGAACTTGAACCAGGTGCTGAGGTGAGAGCAGGAACTGTGCTGCAGCATTGCCACAGTTCCCTTATCCCTTCTTTCATCACTTTCATTATATTTCTTGCATTGCCCACCTGCTCTTTGCACTAACTGTAAGCTCTGAAGACAAAGGCCATTTTAATCCTGCAGACTCTGTTTCTTCGACATTTGCTACGTGCCTGGCCACAGTCAGCACTAAAACATTTGTTAAATAGATGAATGAAATCAGTAAACATCTGTTGAATGCAATTTAGGAGGCCCATATTTCATTATCTGCTTTCCTACTACTATAGGTAGTATGATTTTGAGCAAGTTTGGGCTTCAGTGTACTCATTGGCAAATTGAGAGAGCCTGGGGTTGCAAACTTAAAAGCAGCAAGGGCTGGGCAGATGCCATAAATAGATGAAGCAGACTGAGTGTGGACTGGCCGAGTGGAGAGTCAAAGCCCCACCCAAAGGAGTCAGGAAACACAAGTAGGATGGCAGACCAAATGTGCACTAATGTCTACTTTTTTAAGAAAACACAGAAATATGCATGTCAGACGTTGGCAACTAATTCAAAAGTTTTTTAAAAAAATTATTGTAGATGTGGTGTATACCAAACACAAGTTGTCTTCAGGCCAGAGCTGGTCTGTGGGTAGGCAGTTTCCAAGATTAGTTATTTCTAGTTTATTTTCAGTTTGACGTTTAGTAATGCCGTTCAATATAGTATTGCTATGTTGTATTATGGCCAGCAGGGGGAGGAGTTCCCTAATAAATTTTTTTTAAGTTTGGTCTCATAATAACTTTAAAGAAAATAACAAAGCAGAAATATGAGCAGTGTAGGCTATGTCGGAGCGTCTAATTTTGTAATTTTTATTGTTAGAGATGAGGTTTCTGTCTCTCTGTCACTTAGGTTGGAGGGCAGTGGCTAATCATAGCTCACTGTAGCCTCAAACTCATGGGCTCAAGTGATCCTCCCACTTTGGCCTCCCAAGTTGCTGGGATTACAGGCATAAGCCACCACACTTGGCTCAGTTTTTCTTTCTTTCTTTCTCTCTTTCTTTCTTTCTCTCTTTCTTTCTTTCTTTCTTTCTTTTCTTTCTTCCTTCCTTCCTTCCTTCCTTCCTTCCTTCCTTCCTCCTTCCTTCTTTTCTTTTCTTTTTTCTTTTCTTTTTTTTTGAGACAGAATCTCGCTCTGTCACCCAGGCTGGAGTGCAGTGGCACCATCTCGGCTCACTGAAAGCTCCACCTCCCGGGTTCACGCCATTCTCCTGCCTCAGCCTCCTGAGTAGCTGGGACTACAGGCGCCCGCCACCACGCCTGGCTAATTTTTTTGTATTTTTAGTAGAGACAGGGTTTCACCGTGTTAGCCAGGATGGTCTCGATCTCCTGACCTCGTGATCCGCCCGTCTCGGCCTCCCAAAGTACTGGGATTACAGGCGTGAGCCACTGTGCCCAGCTGGCTCTGTTTCTAATTTTTATAGATTTTGAAAAAGTGAGAAAGGATTTCAACCCTCCATGAATTCTTAAATTACTACTTAGACTGACTGGTTTATCATGGAATCAAAGGAAGACATCCATTCATCCATCCATTTCTCTGCTGTCAGGTAGACCTGCCATGTAGTATGAAAATGTGTAGATCATTTTATCTCCAGCAAAGGAAATAAAAGAGGATTTGGCAGCTGGAAGTGGAGGGAAAAGATAAGAGGAAAAGAGTAACAGTCATTCAACACCCGCATTGTACCAGAACCTTTTATGTGGCTTATTCTCACAACAGCCCCTTCTTGTGACAAATCCTTCTTTATTTTTTTATTTTGTAGAAGAAGAAAAGGCGTAGAGGGGCTCAGTAGTTAACATAACACAGAAAGAGGCCGGGCGATGTGGCTCATGCCTGTAATCCTAGCACTGCACTTTGGGAAGCTGAGGCAGGTGGATCATCTGAGGTCAGGAGTTCGAGACCAGCTTGACCAACATGGTGAAACTCTGTCCCTACTAAAAAACACAAAAAATCAGCTGGGCATAGTGGCATGTGCCTGTAATCCCAGCTACTTGGGAGGCTGAGGCAGGAGAATCACTTGAACCTGGGAGGCAGAGGTTGCAGTGAGCCGAGATCATGCCACTGCACTCCAGCCTGAGCGACAGAGTGAGACTCCAAACAAAACAAAACAAACAAAACAAAACAAGGCAAATCAAAACAAAACAAAGATAACACAGAAAGAAGCAATGGTGAAATTCAAGTCCCTGTTTGACTCTAAAGCTGTGAAAGTCCTACCTAATTACATTCTCTAAAATCCAGTGCTGGCAAGTGTTCACCAACTAGCTGGGTGGGTGAGGGGGTATTCATATGTATTTATATGAATTTGTTATAAATTATATGAATATAAAGAATGGTAGCACATACTTTATAAATGATAATAAAGTATACAACAGTCTTTATTATAAATTCCATATGGCCAACTGGTTCTCATAGAATGCTTTTGTTGAGTTTTACCAGACATATAAGTATAGACTTAAGTAAAACCTTAAGTTGGGCCGGGCGCGGTGGCTCACGCTTGTAATCCCAGCACTTTGGGAGGCCGAGGCGGGCGACTCACGAGGTCAGGAGATCGAGACCACGGTGAAACCCCGTCTCTACTAAAAATACAAAAAAATTAGCCGGGCATGGTGGCGGGTGCCTGTAGTCCCAGCTACTCGGAGAGGCTGAGGCAGGAGAATAGCGTGAACCCGGGAGGCGGAGCTTGCAGTGAGCTGAGATTGCGCCACTGCACTCCAGCCTCGGCGACAGAGCCAGACTCTGTCTCAAAACAAAAAACAAAAAACAAAAAACAAAACCTTAAGTTGGCTATAGACATACTAAAAGCATATAGATAGACACATGTATAGTATAGTATAGTATAGTATAGTATAGTATAGTATAGTATAGTATAGTATAGTATAGTATAGTATAGTATAGTATAGTATAGTATAGTAATCTACTTATATAATTACAGCCAGCCTAAGGTTATAATTCTTCCAACTTAAGGTTATAATTCTACCATGATTTGACAAAATCAGGCTGTGAATAAATGCTTGATTACTACCTGATTTAGCCAAGAAGTTGCTCATGGTATTGATCGACAAGTATACTTTTGATGTCAGTGTTTGTTATTGTTTTCTTTTACATTTCAGACCAAAAGGAAACAACAAAAACGTATGTTAGAACTTCACTTGTTCAACAATGACATGAGTGAATTCCTTGCTCTATCTGACGATAATTTTCAAATACTGGAAGAATATGCTTTCCCTTTTTTCCCCATATTTTGTTTGTTATTAACAATGTACAACCATAGGTATGATAAACATTTAAATTTAGTCCACATTAACATTTTCTCCATAACTTTCTTAAGTCTAGATGATCAACAAAACAATAAGTCAAGCCCTGATTTGTAGTGTTTGCCAATTTTCATGGTGTAAATGCTCCCACCAAGAACAATTTCAGGCTATCTGCACAATGTCGCTGAACGCAGAGCTGGAAAGAGATTTGCACCATTTAACATAGATACGATAGACATAAATAACTTTAAGAGCACAGATAATAGTAAAATTATTCAAAAGTGATATGTTTTGAGTATAACTCATCCTTGCTTTGGACAGTAGTGTGTGGCCATAAAAATGACTATACAAGCTGAGACTATGTGATCTTTATCAATGGGAAAAATCACAATTGTTCCATGACCTTTAACATTATTTTTTTGTTAAAGCACTGCTAAGTCTCTTACTGTTGCTCGTAAATGTATAGGGAAATGAAAAAATAGAAAAGCTACTATTTATATAGTATACCAATTAAAAACATGAGAAGCATTGAGAGTTAAGCATTGTATTTCTTTGCAAAAAAAAATGTATCGGTAGTTTAAATGGTGTTTGCATTCTTCTTATCATATAACTTAGGATTCACCTTTTTTATACCTTGGCAAATTGTCATACTCCTTTGCAAGTTTGGATCAGCTTCCAGCATTTTATCCTCTGTGCTCTGAAGGTCGTGAAATATCTCTGAGAATTTCTCTAATGTGAATCTTTTTCAGCATCACTTCCTCTCTGGGCTATCTTCATTCTTTTTGTCAGAACCACTTTGCTCATTTATGTTGATAAGTTTGCTTTCCCTGAGTTCCTCTGGCTGAATCTGTATGGACTCTAGAACAGCAGTGTGTCAACATTCCTACAATGAGCTATTTCCTCTACAATTCCACTTACATTTATGTCAAATTTTACTTCCAGCATTGTCACTTTTTATTTCTTTGCTGCACCCTCATCTTTGTTGGTCAATTCCCTCTTTTGATTCTATCCATTTTTGTCAAATGTCATGTGGGTTTGTCACTAGAGGACAAGAAGGTAAAACAACCACACAATTTGCTGTCTGCAAGAACTGAATGACAGATGAGCAGTGCTCCATCACTGACAGTCTTTGAAAGAAGAGATGCGATTGGTCACTGATCATGAAGCACATCTATTGCCTACAAAGTGATTTGTGGACCAAAGAGCTAGCAATGAAGTTTGTACTTTATGCAATCACTCACAGCTAATATACTGTGGTGACTAAAATTTGAACTGCATTCTTGGCAGACTGGTATTATTTAACTAAATGGTGATAACCGAAATTCGTGTATCCTGGATCCATGTAAAGTGAGGATTGCCCTGTATTTACCTTTGCTTTTAATATAATTTAATTGTAACTTTATGTAATTGAGTTTTTAATGATGACTGTGTTTAACAACTGCTTCATAAAATTCCTGTAAATTTAACAATTGGCTCTCACAAGCTGGTACAAGCGAGATTTAGCATACCACTGCAGAACCTCATGAAGCATCTGGTACTTCCCATTTATGTTAAGCAAGGGGGCTGTGGCTTGTTTAAGTTCCCAGGAAGAATGGCATAGCCAGAGCTATCATTTCAAGGCTCATATTCTTTAAACTCCCCTGATAACTGCATTAAAGTAATCTAAAGGGTTACAATAAGCCTATAATCTTATTCTATATCTTCTTGGTGTCCATCAAGAGGATATATTTGAAAATTTAATAACTTTTAAAAAGTGAAACATTTGATTGAGCTCTTCTCTTTCCTTCCCAGCCTTATTTCTTTCATTAATAGCCGAGATAATGTGTTGGTCAGCTTTTGATAGGTTTGTTAAAGGTTTGATAGGTTTGTTATACTGCAGTAACAAATGATCCCCCAAATCTCAGTACCCCAAACCAGCACAGGCGTTATCTTTTTCCCTTGTTATATGTTGCTCCCAGATTGGTGGCAGCTCTGCTCCTGTCTGCAGGTCACGTATGCTCCATGGGCCTTCTTTATTTTAGGATTCTGACTGAAAGAGTAAAAAATATTGGACATTCTTTCTTATTGGAAGAGGGAAAAGATGCAGAGTTGGACCTTGAAATGGTTCTTAAAGCTTATGAATGAAACTGGCACATTGTCATCTCTGTCACATGCCATTAGCCAAAAGAATTCACATGCCCTAGTCTAATATCAGTGGGGAGGAAAGAATCATCAGGGCGGAAGGGCACTGCAAATCCCATGGTAACAAGTGAGGAAGTATAGCCATCCCTAGGGATGTGTGGGGGATTGGTTGTAGGACTCCTCTTGTACACCAAAATCCACAGATGCTCAAGTCTCTGATAGAAAATGGCATAGTATTTGCATATAACTACACATTTACATCTTCTCGTATAATTTGGGCCTGGCACAGTGTCTCATGCCTGTAACCCCAGTACTTTGGGAGGCCAAGGCCAGAGGATTGCTTGACGCCAGGAGTTTGAGACCAGGCTGGGCAACATAGTGAGACCCGTTTCTACAAAAAAAAAAAAAAATGAAAAACAGCCAGTGTGGGGGCACACGCCTATAGCACTGGCTGCTCTGGAGGCTGAGGCAGGAGGACGACTCGAGCCAAGGAGTTCAAGGCTGCAGCGAGCTATGATTGTGCCACTGCACTCCGGCCTGGGTGACAGAGCCAGATTTTGTCTCTAATACATGCGTACATACATGCATACATATGTACATTACATTCATCCATTCATCCATCCACCTTCCTATATACTTACATACTTTTTTATTTTTGAGACAGGGTCTTGCTCTGTTGCCCAGTCTACAGTGCAGTGGCTTGATCATGGCTCACTGCAGCCACAACCTCCCAGGCTCAAGTGGTCCACTCACCTCAGCCTCCCAAGTAGCTGGGAATACAGGTACGCACCACCATGCCCAGCTAGTTTAAAAAGTGTGGTTTTTTTGTTTTGTTTTGTTATTATTATTATTGCAGAAATGAGGTCTAACTGTTGTTGCCTAAGCTGATCTGGAACTCCTGGTCTCAAGCAATCCTTCTGCTTTGGCCTCCCAAAATGCTGGGATTACAGGCATGAGTCACTGTGCCTGGCCACATACACTTTAAATAACCTCTGGATTACTTATAATACTAACACAATGTAAGCACTATGCAAAAAGTTGTTATACCATATTGTTTTTTATTTCTATGTTTTTATTGCTGTATTGTTATTTTTTATAGTTTTTCTCTGAGTATTTTCCACCTGAGGTTGGTTGAATCTGTGGATGCAGAACCACGGATACAGAGGCCGTGCATAGTCATCTCCAGGGAAGTGAAGAGTAGAAATGAAGCTGTTTTTTGTTTTTTCATTTTTTGTTTCTTGTAAAAAGACAGGAATAGATTTTCAACAACTATCAAAGCTTAGGGATTTGACTTTTTAAAAATTCACTCACTGAGGTAAGGTATAAGCCCTATATTGAATGGCCAAGTATCTTGTTACTCAAAGAGTGGTCGCCGATCAGCCTCAGCATCACTTGAGAGTTTGTTAGAAATGCAGACTCTGGGGCTGGGCGCCGTGGCTCACGCCTGTAATCCCAGCACTTTGGGAGGCCGAGGCGGGTGGATCACCTGAGGTCAGGAGTTTGAAACCAGCCTGACCAACATGGTGAAACCCCTTCTCTACTAAGAAATACAAAAATTAGTCAGGCATGGTTGTGAATGCCTGTAATCCCAGCTACTTAGGAGGCTGAGGCAAGAGAATCGCTTGAACCTGGGAGGTGGAGGTTGCAGTGAGCCGAGATCGCACCACTGTACTTCAGCCTGGGCGACAGAGCAAGACTCCATCTCAAATAAATAACTAAATAAAAAAAAATAAATAAATGCAGACTCCTGGGTGACCCCAGACCTTCTTTTTAGCCTCTCTCTCTCTTTTTTTTGTATATTTTTGTGTTTTTTGTATTTTTTACTACTTATTTTTGTATTTTTTTGTATTTCAATTTTTTTACTACTTTTTTTTTCACTTCAAAATTTAAAAAAAATAGATTTCTTTATTTTCTGGAATTTTTATAGCCATGGTAACCCCAGGCCTTTTAAATCAGAATCTTCATTTTAGCAACATCCCCATGTAACTTATGTGTACATTCAAGTTTGTGAAACTTGGGCCTAATGGACAGCTCTACTTGGATGCTCCTTTTAGCACTTGTTTTTTCCCCTAAGCCTAATTTTCCCGTATCTCAATATTTCCTGTATTCCCAGATACCTATCTTCCTTCCTACTTTCCTTCCTTCTCCCCCACCTCCCCTCCCCTTCCTTCCCCTCCCCTTCTCCCTCCCCTTCCTCCTCCCCTTCCCCTCCCCTTCCCCCTCCCCTTCCTCCTCCCCTTCCCCCTCCCCTTCCCCCTCCCCTCCCCTTCCCCTTCCCTTCCCTTCCCTTCCCTTCCTTTCCCTTCCCTTCCCTTCCCTTCCCTTCTCTTTCCCTCCTCCTCTTCCTCTTTCTCCTGGTATCATTAGTTACTCCCTGTCAAATCCTTCAACACTGTTCCTGTCTCCTTACCATCCTCATTGTGCTGCCTCGGTTCAGACCTGGAACTTACCCAAACTAATACTTTCATCTGACTTCCTGGCTTTGAGTCCACCCCCACTCCTCCAACCTTCCTCATTACTTTCCAGGTGGTCTTTATAAAATTCAATTTTGACCAAGACGGTAGCAGTGGAGGTGCCAAGGAGATGCTTGGAGCAATAGAAGGGGCAAGTAAACATAACCTAAGTGAAAGCAGAGCTCTGCTTATCAAATTCAGCTTCAAGATGGGTCCTGGACAAGTTTCCTCAAAGCTTCTCATGAAAATTCTGAAGTTGCCATTGGATGCTAGCCTGCTTTCAAATTTTCACTGTCACTGTCAAGATGATGTCCAATCTCTTGGAGGACTTTTTGGAGGCCTTTTCTTTACTTTTTTAGAGACAGGGTCTTGCTGTATTGCCCAGGCTGGGCTTGAACTCCTGGCTTCAAGTAATCCCACCTTGGCCTCCCAGTGCTGGAATTCCAGGCTGGAGCCACTGTGCCTGGCTTTAGGAGGATATTAAATTATCTATGACCACAATCTAATTTTAAAACATTTCTATTACCCTAAAAAGAAACTTTGTGCCCATTATAGTCACTTTTTGTTTTTATTCCCCAGCCCCAGGTAATTGCTAATCTACTTTCTCTTCGGTTTGCCTTTTCTGGACACTTCATACAAATGGAGTCATAGAATATTGTGACCTTTTGTGACTGGCTTCTTTCACTTAGCATAGTATTTTCAATTCATCAGTGTTGTAGCATGTATCAGTACTTTCTTCCTTTTTATTGATGAACAGTATTTGGTTGTCCCAGATTTTATTTATCTTTTCACCAGGTCATGAGTTCTTCCCACTTTTTGGCTATTGTGAATAATGCTGCCCCATATATTTGTGTAAAAGCATTGTGTGGACATACGCTTTTATTTGTTTTGAGTAGATACATGTATCTTGATATCTTGGGTAGATATCTCCAGTTTCTGAAAGGGATAGTGTGGTAGCGTTTTAAAGTTTTCTCAAGGTTACCAGTTATTAGGTGATGGAGTTAGGACTTCAACTCAGGTTGTAAATCATTGAGATTTTCAATGACCAATCCTGGTTTCCACCCCATAGAGCCCAAGAAATAGTCTCAACACAGTTAGGCAAGAAATTGAGGGCAAACAGAGACAGTAAAAATGAGTTAGCCCCACAGTGTCAAACGCTAGACCAGATCTCTGCTCTGCTATTGGATGAACCCCAAAAGCAACAGAAGTATTAGTGAGAGACAAACTGGCCTTTGATGGTTAAAAAACAAACAAAAGACCCTGCCTCCTCCCACTCGATGATTTATTTATTTATTTATTTGAGACAGAATCTCACTCTGCTGCCCAGGCTGGAGTACGGTGCCACGATCTCGGCTGACTGCAACCTCTGCCTCCCAGGTTCAAGTGATTCTCCTGCCTCAGCCTCCTTAGTAGCTAAGATTGCAGGTGTGCACCACCATGCCTGGCTAATTTTTCTATTTTTATTAGAGATAGGGTTTCACCATGTTGGCCAGGGTGGTCTCAAACTCCTGACCTCATATGATCCACCCGCCCAGGCCTCCCAAAGTGCTAGGATTACAGGTGTGAGCCACTGAGCCTGGCCCTCCTGGAGGATTTAGAGGATAATTAGCCAGAGCTGGAGGAGTTTAAATGTCATCAATGGATGTCAAGTTTAAGTCAACAAACACTGAGTAGCTAGGCTGCTGTGGGGGACACCCTGAGGACTGAGATCGGCCTCACTCACCCCGGGTCTAGGGGCTGGTCCTAGTGGGTGTTGTTACTGTCTTGCTGGGCCCGATGTGCTGGGCCTTGGGGTGGGCCTGGGAAACTGGTTTTAGAAAAATAGGTTGAGATATAAGGGGAAGGGGAAAGCAAGTTGACCTGCGTTTCTGCAACAGCCCTCTTGTCGGCCTCCTCTTTATCTCACCCCTTTTGTACCCGTTCTACAAGGTGCCCAGAGTGATTTTCCTGGAACACACATTCACCACTCCTCTGCTTTAAAACTTGTCCCTAAGCTCCCTACAGTCCTCTGGCATTGTTAATTCAGCTGCACCTCTTTGCCCTTGGGGGCGGCAGTTGCTGTCTGCAGGGAACCCATATGATAAGCATTTTTCTCAGGGCCAGGACAGTGCCAGGCAGGAAAGTCCCAGTAAACGACCCATCCCGGTTATATCCAGTGTTTTCTCAAGGGCACGGAAGCAAAGAAAACCATATCTAAAATTTCGTTTTGAATTTCTTCTATCTCAATGCCTGCAATATACACCATGGCACTTTGGGCCCCCATGGCACCAGTCCCTTGCTTGCCTCCCTAACCTCCTCTCTCAGCAGTTTCCTCTGCAGGAGCCCACAGCATCCTTTCCCGCCCCCCTGACAGCATATACTGAACTGTGGCATAACTGAGTGTTTACTCGTCTCCCTCACTTACTCTTTTTTTTTTTTTTTTTTTTTTTTTGAGATGGTGTCTCACTGTCGCCCAGGCTGGAGTACAGTGGTGCTATCTTGGCTGACTGCAAACTCTGCCTCCTAGGTTCAAGCGATTCTCCTGCCTCAGCCTCCTTAGTTGATGGGATACAGGCGCCCACCATCATGCCTGGCTAATTTTTGTATTTTTAGTAGAGATGGGGTTTCACCATGTTGGCCAGGCTGGTCTCGAACTCCTGACCTCAAGTGATCCACCCGACTCAGCCTCCCAAAGTGCTGGGATTACAGGCGTGAGCCACCGTGCCCAGCCTCCCCCACTCATTCCTAAGTATGCAGTTCAGTGAGGGTGGGGACAAGGCCTTGCTTGCTGTAGGAATCCTAGAGTCTAGAACGGTCCTGGGTGCACAAAAGGAGTTCAGTGTAGACTTGGGCTTTGCTCCAGCAAGGAGTGTCAGCAACAGAGTTCTGGACTAGAGGAGAAATAGCTGCTTGTTTTAAAAAGAATGAAAGCAGAGGCCCAGAGATTTACCCTCTATGAATGGCAGAAATTTCTGTTGTGGGCCTGCAACAATTGCCCAAAGATTGTTCTTTTTTCCCAGCCTAACAAAATGCTTTGCAGAAAACACACTGACTTTTGAAAGCTATGTAGCAATAAATTTACACACTCAGAAAGCCCCAAAGCCCTAGAAATAGACTAAAATTAACGAAAGAGTTTATGGTTTAAGAGGGTTGCAATTGTCATATAATAAGATTGGCTGAGTGTTTACTGTGTGTCAAGTATTCTTCTAAATGCTTGACATATATCAATTCAATCCTCAAGACAATTCAATGAGGGAGTCACTCTTATCATTTCCAGTTTATAGGTGAGAGATATAGAGTAATCTCTATATGATGTGCCCAAAGTTAACAGCTAGTAAATGGTAAGGCCTGAATTTAAATCTAAGTAAAGTTTCAGAGTCTGTACAGTCACCCATCAATCAATGACTCATCAGTCAAAGATCTCACCAAGCTTTCTGCTCCAGCAGAGAACCCTTCCGGAGCGGTTCCTCCTGGATAAGAATAAGGTACAAACTCTATACCATGGCATCGCAGGCTCTCAACATCTGCCCCTAATTTGGCTCCCTTGCCTGGAGGCTGAATCTCCCTAAGTTCTCTCTGTGCTTCTCTCACCAGATACCTTATCCTTCCCTGCAAAATGCTGCAGACTTTCATGCCTTTCTATCATGCCATTGGCTGTGCCTGGCAAACTCCAACTTTAAATGTTTCCTTCTTTTGCCTTTTCTCCTCCAGGCAGAAATAGCCACCCCTTGCTCACATTCCCATGGTGAAGAGTGATCTGCACGTACCTCTATTGCATCCTCAGCACATTGCTCTGAAGTTATTGCTGCATGTGTCTGTCCCCCTCATTAGACGGTCTCCTTCTTCTTCTTCTTCTTCCTCTTCCTCTTCTTCTTCTTCTTCCTCTTCCTCCTCTTCCTCCTCTTCCTCCTCCTCTTCCTCTTCCTCTTCTTCTTCTCCTTTTTTTTGGAGACGGAGTCTCGCTCTGTAGCCCAGGCTGGAGTGCACTGGTGCAAGCTCGGCTCACTGCAACCTCCGCCTTCTGGGTCCCGGTTCAAGCAATTCTCCTGCCTTAGCCTCCTGAGTAGCTGGGACTACAGGCACACGCCACCATGCCCAGCTAATTTTTGTATTTTCAGTAGAGACAGCGTTTCACTATGTTGGTCAGGCTGGTCTTGAACTCCTGACCTCGTGATCCACCCACCAAAGTGTTGGGATTACAGGCGTGAGCCACCGCGCCCAGCTGACTGTAGGCTTCTTGAGGAAAGGGATGGTGTCTGGTCTTGAGGCCAGTCTCATCAGGGAGACGAATTCACTGAAACATCAGTCCAACAACCAATACGTGAAAGTAATTTATAATTTGTGTAAGTCTGGCAAATAATGGAGAAGGGAAAATCCCATTTACAATACAGTGAACTTTCTCGAGATATGCATTTGCTATCTCCCAACCCCATGGCAGTTGCTCCTAAATCAATCTCTCTCAAGTCGCACGGAGAAGCCAGCTGTGTTCAGGTCTTGCCTTTCTTGCTTTGCACACAGCGTCTCTCCTGCTGGATCTTTTATACCTCTTTAGGCAGCAACATTCAGTTGCTTCCCGTGTGAATGCGGCCAGCCTGTCCAGCTTCCTCAGTTCCTGACTCACCATCAACACCACAATCGTCCAGGTGCAGAAAAGGGGTGGGTGGGGGAAGCTGTGGCTACTAAAGGGTTCATGTTTTCCCCCATCACACCCACCTTTGTGTTCTCGGGAGCTCTTAACTCAGAGCCTGGTACAGGATTGGTGCTCCTGAGAGTGACTTATCTTCCCCTCTCCCTCTCCTTCAGATGTGTCCAAGGCCTTTCACAACTTGGCCTCAGCATAAGAGTTCTGGGTCTCAAACAGGCAGCCCCACTGTTCCAAGACCGATCTTCCTGCCTCCTTCCCTGCCTCTGCTCTACCCACTTCTCTCTCCAGGGGCTCCCTTTTCTGCAACACCTAAGCGAGTCTAAACCCTGCCCTTGTTTCAGTTCTTCTTTGCCTGACATCCTCATTCCCCATCGCCTTGTCTGTGGGATCACCACCGGCTGCAGGGCTGTTCGTCTTGTGACGCTGCCTGAACCATGACCATGGGCTGGCTTTCTCACAGTGTCTCCAACTGATTGAGTGAATTGCTTTATCTCTTCAGCTAGACTGCATCTTTCCCTTCCTCCCTCTCTCCCTCTCTGTCTTCCTCTCTCTCTTTCTTTCGAAGGAATCTCACTCTGTTGCCCAGGCTGGAGTGCAGTGGCACGATCTTGGCTCACTGCCACCTCCGCCTCCTGGGTTGAAGCAATTCTCCTGCCTCAGCCTCCCAAGTAGCTGGGATTACAGGCACGCACCACCACACCTGGCTAATTTTTGTATTTTTAGTAGAGACGGGGTTTCACCAAGTTGGCCAGGCTGGTCTCAAACTCATGACCTCAGGTGATTCGCCTGCCTCGGCCTCCCAAAGTGCTGGGATTACAGGCGTGAGCCACCGCGCCAGGCCAGACGGCAAGTTTCTTAACACAAACCAAAACAGCCGAACTAGTTTAATTAAACAACAAAATTAAATCATAACCCCCAACAAGGCATTACTATATTTCAACAAATCTTACACACATTATAAGAACACATCTGACTTCTGAAAAGTTAACATGTTAAAAGTATGTGTCTTAGATGAAATGTGGTGTTATTTCTATCCTGCAGATGCTCAATAACAAGAACCTAACACTTTTCCAGATCCCCTGGCTAAGTTGCTGTGCCCTAACACACCAGGCACGCTCTGCCCCGGGATGTTAGTCTTTTTGGTTCCCTGTATCTGGAATGTTCTTCAGATCTTGGCTCAAACGTCACCTTCTCAGCGAGGCCTTTCTTCACAATGTTTAACATTGCAACACACCCTCCCCACATTTCATTCTTTTACACTGATTTTTCTTTACAGCATTTACCAATCTAATATTCTATTACTTATTTGTTTATTGCAGGTAAACCCCCACTAGAATGTCAGCTCCAGGGGGGCAGGGATTTTGTTTATGGCTATTGTCACTGGCACATAGCTGGCAGTCAATAAGTATTGTTGAGCGAATAGCGTCTGAGCTTTACCGGGTCAAGGATGTGTGTGTTTCCTCGTTGCTTGTATCCCCAGTGCCTAACACAGATGCTGGCAAACAGCGGGTCCGTAATAGATACTCAGTGACTGGGGATGGATGAGGCGCGTATGAGCCAGGTCACTTGCTAAGGCCATCAAGGCTAGCAAGGGCGAAGATCAGGGGACCAACTCAGGTGACGCCTGGGCCTTTTGTCCCTCTGAGCAGGAGCTGCCTGACTCTCCTGTTTGGGGGAAGAGACTTTTTTGGAAAACCTTCCCCGGTCTTCCCAGTGTGCAGTGTAATGCTTTGCACGTAGTGTGGCTGCAACAAATAATTATAATGTGTTTTAATCCAGCGTGTTATTGCAACTAGCCCACAGCCGCTTGAGCTCCTCAGGGGTAAACTGGCATGCAGGTGTCCGTCGGCCCCTAGGAGAAGTAGTGAACAAACAGCACAAAGCGCGCCCGCCCTTCTACAAAGAGCTTTCCTGCCGCTTGGGCACGTTGACCATGACCCTCCTCCCCGGCCAGACGACCTCTCTCCCGCCAACCTTCCCTTCTCTAGATGGGGGACAGGAGGGGAGGGAAGCCCTCCCCTTAAGGACCTCCGCTGCGCGGGAGCCGCCGGGAGCGGTCCCCCTCCTGGGTCCCGAGCCCGGCCGGGCGCGCGGGAGCGGGGAGCGCGCGGTGGCTCCGCGCGGGGCTGCGCGCGCGCGCCGGCCTCGCCTCCTCGCCTCCTCGCCTCCTCGCCCGATCCGGAGGCTACGTGCTTTCTTTGTCAATGAGGCGCCGCTCTGAGCTGCGGTAGCACTCGCGGCCCGGGAGCCCAAGCCGGAGCCGGGGCTGGAACCCGAAGCCCAGCGAGGAACGAGGAGCGAGGAACGAGGAGCGAGGAGCGAGGAGCCAGGACAGCGGGGCGCCGAGGCTGCAGCGGCGGCAGGAGGGAGGGACCCGAGCGCGCCCCGCGGCCGCCACCCCCGTTCCCGGCAGCCTCGCCCCCTCGTTCTGCAGGAGCCGGACCGGGGGAGGGGGCCCCGGGCGGCGCCCGTCCCATCCTCGCCGCCCCAATCGCGCCGGCGTGCGGCGACAGGCACCGTGGGAACCCCGGCCCGCGCCCGCCGCGGCTCCATGCGGGCCCGGCCCCTGCGCGGGTGAAGCCGCGGCTCCCTGGAGCCCGCCCCGGGAGCGGCAGGACGAGCGAGCCAGTCGCGCCTCTCGGCGCCCCCTCCCTCCGGCGCCCGGGCCGTGGCCGGCGATGCCCGGTGAGGACCGGGGCGCCGAGGGCTGGGCTCCCCGGCGCGGTGCAGAGCGAGGCAGCGGCCTGGATGTGTGAAGCGTCCCCATGGCTCCGCAGGAGGCCAAGCCTCAGGGCTCAAGGGAAGCTGGGCCCGCGACGCGGGGGCGCGTGGGCCGGCCCGTGGCGCGTGGGCTTGGTCGGGCCGGCTGGGGAGCCGCGCGCTGCACGGGCGTGAGGGGTCCCCGGGCGGGCGCGTCCCACGATGCGCCCCCGCGGCCACCGACGCTGCTGCTGGGACTCCTGCTGCTGGCGGCCCTCCTGGAGCACGGCCAGGCCGACCCGGGTAAGCGCTCGGCGGCGGGGCGTCCGCGGAGGTTTCTGGAGGAGCGGGGCGGCGGGTCGGGACCCACACCTGCCCAGGTGGCGGTGGAGAGGTATTGGCAGCACCGGCTCTGGGATTCTCTCCGCCCTTTGCGGCTGCAACAGCCGGCGAACTGTCAGAAATCCGTCTTTCGGGAAGGCACTTCGGGCGGGGAAGAAAAAAAAACAGGTGCAATCGCCTCTTCTTTTTGGACAAGTTGTAGAACCTTCCTAGTGGTCCCGCAGGCACGCTTTATTTAGAGAAAGATGTGTGTTTAGGACACCTTAAACGGGAAATGTATCATTAGAACACGTTTCAGGGTGGCGAAGTCCCTGGTATTTTGGGCTCTCTGTTGAGTGTCCACTTTGTCTTAACTGCATGAAATGGCTAGAGAGTTTTAGGCAATCCGCGTGTCGGCTTCCCAAATATCAACACAGTTTCTCCTGTGTTGATAGCGGAACCCTTTTCTTTTGGGAAGGTCTCTCCAATAATTGCTTGCACCTTGCAAAGGGATGCAGGCGCTCATTAAGTATATAATCCACTGTTTGCAGGTTAGTTAAAAATAGTCATGCTTGGCTTGTAGACTTCCAGCAATCCCCAGGAAATAGATTTCTGTAATTCCTTGGACAATTTTGAGAAATCTGTTGTAAGTATTCTAGGTGGAGGTGGATTATTCTGCTAAGTGTGCTTCAAAACTTAAGCTGTGCGGTAAGCAGTTGTCCTGGAAATAAGAATGATTACTGCCGGCACTTGGAAAGGGCAGGCTTTTGTGTTTCTGATGAAATTCTGAGCTCTTGATACACTGCCTTATCAAGGAATATAGTTCTCACTTCAGATAATGTGTTCCTGTAGTTTTGCATTTTTTAGCAAGGACTAATGACCTCTTCTTTCTCAGAGTACCCCCTCCCCCAAATTAGATTAAAATTCCTAATTGTAAGGGGCTGACATTGTTTTAGATAAGAGAGTTTTAGGTTAACAATATTTCTCGTCTTCAGCAGCTTAATTCAGAGCCCATTTTTCTTCGATTCACTTAAAGAGTCACTGACAGGTGGTGCTTGTGCTTGCAAGTTACTGTCAAAGAATTTTCTATTGTGATTATAGTGGTTTCAAAGTTCAGGAATCTTTGGATGTGTGCCTCAGACTTGAGAAAAACCTCTGGCGAATTTTAGCCCCCGATCTTTATGCCTGTAGCAGTTTTTAGTGATGTGTATTTGGCATAATTGTTAAAAGGTAAGGCCTGAGAAAGACCCACGTAAATACCTTGGTATTCATTGGCTCAGAAACATACATCCTGTTTTTGATTAAAGGATATCAAGTCCTTGGTCGTTTTTGTGAACTGCTTATGAGATATTTGCTTCGGGATGATGTTCATTTGTTCAGCCGTCTGTAATATGTGAAACTGGCTTTCATGTGTTGTTCCCGTTCAGCCTGATGTTGGGTGATTTCCTCGGATCAGTTTTGAATTTCTGATTTCCCTTCTGACCTTTGTACCTTGAGACTTCTGAACCTCCCTGACTTTCCTTGGCTCTTCTTTCAGACAGCCAGAGCCTGACTTAGGGGACTTCTGATCCACATTGTTTGGGTTTAGCCCTGGTTTCCTCTTTCTTTTTCCTTTCAGTATGGTGGTCATGGGGATATGGGGCTGGGAAAGATGCTTTGATTACAATGATGGTAAAAATCATTAAAAGTTGATGTTCCTCCCCAAAGTCCTCTCCGTCTTTCTCCATCTCATCCGAGCAACTCGTTGCTTCCTCTATGCTTTTTGGATGCCCTTTCTGCTGTCCCCCTTTATGACCAGCTTCCTGTGGTCCAGCCTACCTGTGGATCCACAGTCCACCTCTGGGCTCCATGGTTTTCTGTGGGTTTGCCACGGATTCAATTCCATGACTCAATGGAAGGGTTAAGCACTGGGTTCCCTGTGTGTAACTCTTACCTCCTACCTGCTCTCATTTGTTCTCTGATTTCCACTGGAGGCAGTTTCACCCCAGGGTAGGTGAGTCCTGGGCCTAATGCAGGGCATCCTAAGGGGTTTGTGGGAAGAAGTGGTGTCAGGAGGGAGGCGGGAGAATGAATGACAATTTCTGGGGCCTTTGACTTTCTGCAAACAACCTAGTTTGGAACTTTTTCTGAGGAGTCGCTGCGCTTTGGTGCTGCCACTCACTGTAGAATGCGTCCAACCCTGAGCTGTCTGAGATCTTACTCAAAGTGCTGGCTTGCTACAGTCCCATCATTTACATGGCTGCCCTCCCTTGTTGTTTAAGGAAGGCTAAGCCAGACATTTGGCTTGGTCGAAAAATGGGCAAGCATAGACTTGTTTCTGGAAAATTCTGTAGCAATTGTTCAGCACCTTCCTGTCCTGGAGACTCTGCAGTGCGTTCCCAGTCTACTTCCACCCACCCCACCCCAACCTCTTTTGCTTGAATATTCTAAAGGAATCAGAGTTCCTTCTCTTTTCCGCATAAAGAAAAGGCTGTTGTCATCTTCATTGCCCTCCATTAGACTCCTAACTTCCATCTCCGTCTTCCGTCTTGCTCCCAGTCAGTAAGTTCTGTTTTGGATGCGGGAGGTTGGTGTGGGAAAGAAGTTTCTTTGTAGTTCTGAGTACTGACACCCTCTATTCTCTTTGGCCATCCAGGCTCCGGGCAAAATGGTAGAGCTCAAATTTGACTTCACTGTCTTTTTAACTACTGAGCTTCCATTCAGTTCATGTCAGTAAACACTTACTGTGTGCCTGTTATGTACAGGGATCGTGCTCATCTGTTCATGTGTAGCTACTCAGTGTTACTGTCTGGGTCTCAGTTCTCTCATCTGGAAAATGGGGACAATAATAGTTCCAATCTCATTGAGTTCTTGTGAGGATTACATGAGTTAATGCATCTAAAGTGGTTAAAACAGTGCTTCGTATACAGTAAGCACTCAATGAATGCCACCTGCTCTTTTAAAATGGCAGAAACGGATGGAATGTTTACTCTGTCTAGGTGCTGTGCAGGGGCGGGGGGTACAGAGGTGAATAAGGATGAGACAGTTTGTAGAAGCTCCTCAAGAAGAGGGCGATCAGTCCTTTGCCCTCTGTACTGTGTGATCAGAGCTAATGAGGGAATCGTTAATTCTGGGGGCACGGGGGTCTTGAAGGATGAGTTGGGGTTGGCAGTGTTGATGGTGGCATTTCTGGCAGAGGAAAAGTAAACGGTTCTTTGTGGTCAGAGCACAGGGCGCTGTAGGGAGGAGTCCTCAGTACCCTCTCTGCATGCTGGGGCTTCCCCAGGCCCTCTTCTGCCGGCTGAAGGGCTCTGAACATCTGTGTGCTTCTCCCTCCAACTTGTTAGTTCCTGATTTGCCTTCATTTGCCTATTGCCTGTTACAATACCCAGCACAGAATAGGAATTTCTTAAATTTTCAGTCTCTACATTCCTGTTCCCCCTGTTTGGCTGTTTCTGTTAGATTTTAGAATACTGTCTCATTTAAATAATTCACAGTAAGTTTTGAAGGACTGCTTTATTAAAGGAATATATTTGCATGTTGGTAGAAGGTTTTGCTGATACCAAAGAATTTCTTCTGATTACATGATCAATTTTAGCATCAGTGATGTATGGTGATAAGAATGTATATTCTGTTGTTTGGGGTGGAGAGTTCTGTGGAGAGCTATCAGGTCCGCTTGATCCAGAGCTGAGTTCAGGTCCTGAATACTTCTGTTAATTTTCTGTCTTGATGATCTGTCTAATATCGTCAGTGGGGTGTTAAAGTCTCCCACTATTATTGTGTGTGAGTCTAAGTCTCTTTGCAGGTCTCATAACTTTGTAGGTCTCTAAGAATTTTATGAATCTGGGTACCCCTGCATTGGGCGCATATGTATTTAGAATACTTAGCTCTTCTTGATGAATCGATACCAAAGAATTTCTAATTTATAACAGTGTGCGGGGAGAGTTTTGACCTGGGACGTCCTCCTTGCCGCTCCCCAACCTCCTTGTACACATCATCAACTTGCAGTCGAGTCTAGAATAGGCTCAAGTTCATTTGTTCATTCATTCATTCATTCCTTTATATGTTTTGAATGCCTCAATATTCTGAGGTAATAGTAATGAACAAAACCAAGGCCTGTTCTCACAGGGGTTAGAGAGAATGGGGCTTGTTTTTGTTCGTTGCCGTTACCTCGGAATATTGAGCCCAGTGCCGTCCAAACTTGACTGTGCTTCCCAGTCACGTGAAGATCTTGTTGAAATGTGGATTCTGATTCAGTAGGTCTGAAATAAGGCTTGAGAGTCTGCATTGTTAAAAAGCACTTGAGTAATGCTGACGATGCAAGTTTGTGGACCCCATTTTGAGAAATAAGTGGCAATAAGCAAATACCTGTAGGTTGGGTGATGGTAAGCTCTGTGGAGCAAAATAAATCAGGGTAGGGGATACTGCCTTCACACATGAACTTGTCTAGATGGAGTGGTGAGAGGAGGCCTTTCTGAGGAGATGGCCTTGAGTAGACCTAACAGTGGAAATCTGGGGGAATAATATTCCAGGCTGTGAGAAAAGCAAGTGCAAAGGCCTTGAGCAGAGATTGTGCTTGCGTTGTTTGAGGAAGAGCAGGAATGCCAGTGTAGAATTGAACGAGCAAAGGGAGAGTAGTGAGAAACGATGTTGAAGAGAGAGATGGGGCTGGATCCTATAGGACTTATTGGCTGTGGTGATGACTGGGTACTTTAGTTGGAATGAGATGGTCAGCCACTGGAGCATCCAAACAAGAGGTGACATAATCTGACTTCAGTTTTAAAAGAATCACCCTGGTTGTTGTGGAGAGAAAAGTCTGTAAGGTCAAGTATGGGAGCCAGGAGATCAGGAAGGAAGCTGTTGTTGAAATCAATCTGCAGATAAAGATGGCTTAGAGAAGGAAGCTGTTGTTGAAATCAATCTGCAGATAAAGATGGCTTAGAGAGGGTGGTAGCAGGAGAAGTGGTTAGATTTTGGATGTCTCTTGAAGATAGAGTTAGTAGAATTATCTGGTGGATTAAAAGGGTAGGAGAGAAAGAAAGGAATTGATATGGCTCCAAGGTCTTTGGCTCAAGCAACTGGGAAGATGAAGTTGCCGTTAACTGAGACAGCAGTTCAGGTTTGGGGTAAGAAAATAAGAGTTCATTTGGGGGTATGTAAAGCTTGAAATGTTTATTCAAGTGGAGATGTCAGGTTGCCAGTTGAACAAAGTAGTCTGGAATTCTAGGGCGATAACAGGTCCTAAGGCATAAATTTGGGAGCCATCAGCATGGGAGTCAATAAGAAACCTGGAAAGTGAGTATGGAGAAGAGAGAGGGAGATCTGAGCAATGAACCTGGGATTACCACAGTATTCAGGGGTTCAGGGTGAAGGGGACCAGCAAGCGATAGAGAAAAAAAACAATAAGGCAGTAGGAAGAGAAGAAAGTGTATATGGTGTCCTGGGTGCTAAGAGAAGAAAGCAATCAAGGAGGAGGGTGTGATTGGCTTGGACAGATGCTGCTGAGAGTGGAGTTAGATAGGCACTAGCAATGCACGTTGAGTTTGGTGGTGTGAAGGTGGTTAGTGGCTCTAAGAGTGATGGGGATAAAACTCTAACTGCAGATGGTTCAAGAGAGAAAGGAAAAAGAGGCATTGGAGGCAACACATAAGACAATTCTTCTGAAGTCTTTTCTCTAGAGAAAAGCAGAGTCATGGGGGAGGTGGGCCAAGGGAGGGTTAAGATGAGGTCTAATTATATGTGTTCACACTTTCTCATTTTTAAACATGAAAGACATATGACCGGAGTGTTTGATTTGGTGTTTTTCCCCCAAATGTAGATGGCTTAATAAAATATATTTTGACTTTTTACTCTCAGTATGATTAGTACTTCAAAGATTCTTACAAGATGTCCCAAATCTTGCCCCCATCTCATCCTTCCCATCCCCACAAAGTAAAGAAAATGATCTTGGGGCCAGACAGGGTGCTGTAGGGAGGAGTCCCTTGCACCCTCTCCCTGCCCTGGGACTTCCCCTGGCCCTCCTTGGGGGGCTGAAGGGCTCTGAGGGGCTGGGATACTGCTGTATTTGGGGGTTCAGGGAGAAGGGGGACAAGCAAGAGACAAAGAAAATAAAATAACAAGGAGGTAGAAAAAGAAGAAAGTGTATTAAATATTAAAAGTACAGTGTTACTTGCACTTGGAAAAGTACAGTGTTACTGTACTTTTAATACTGGCATAAAACAGAAGTTAGATATCCCCTTGCTGACCCACATCCTTCCCTCAAACTGACCACCACCAGGGAAACTTCAGGATCCTGAAATTCTGATGACGACCAAAGAATCTCTCAGAAGCTTACTTAGCTCAAGTCTCAAATTACTGGAATATGATCTGAGAATATTCAAAGTGAATGTGCACACTTCCCTTTTCATTTTCATTAACCTTCAAGCACGTATTGTGGTTTTCTTTCTTTCTTTTTTTTTTTTTTTAAAGACAAACAAAAACTCCACTCTTCCCTAGACAAAAATGAATAGTTGGAATGACCTTAAAACATTGTCGTTGCTTGACAACATATTAGAGAGGATTTCTAAACACACAGAGGGACACATTATTCTGGGTCACGGGATGGCTGCCATGGATGGTGACTCTCTTTGGGGACTTCAGGACCAAAGGAGCAGTTAGCAATCTGGCTGTTGTAAATGTCAGTTTTAGGAGCTGGTGGGAAGGTGGCAACTGAGTCTTATTAATTCAGCAGTGTTTATCAAGCACCCAGCATGTGCCAGGCCCTCCACTAGATGCTGGGGGTGTAGTGAGAACAGGCCAGGCCTGGACCCTGCCCTCAGGCAGCCCGTAGTCCAGGACAAGAAACTCTCACTCGGGCAGGTGCAGTGGCAGGTGGGTAAAGTACTTCCATGAATTGGGTCAGGTTGGGGGATGTGGCAGGACAGCAAGTGCCTGCGTTGCTCAAGGAGGCAGCCACTGCTTAGTGGCAGCCTGCATGGGACTGAGGCTCAGGGTGCCATAGTTCTGACTTCTCAACAAAAGGCAGATCTTTATTTAGAATCTTTTTGTTTTCAAATATCACCAATTAGTTCAGATTTCTAAAATGTCATGCAGTACAAAGAGAACACACTCATCAGCCACCAGCTTTTTCTTCTTTTTTTAAAGTCAAGTTTATTAAGGTGTAATTTACATACAGTGAAATTCATCCTTTGGAGGTGTACTGCATGATGAGTTTTGACAAAAGTGTGCAATCATGCGTCCACCACCACAATCCAGATATAGAACATTTCTGTCACCCCAAAAAGTTCCCTCTTGCCCCTTGCAGTTAATCCACTCCCCCAACACACCCAGTCCCTGGAAACCACCCATGTATTTTCCCTCCCTGTAGTTTTGCCTTTCCCAGAAGGTCGTAGAAATGGAATTGTACCTTGCATTTGGCTTCTTTCACTTAGCATAATGCTCTTGAAAATCATCCGTGTCATTGCATCGATCACTAATTCTGTTCTTTTTATTGCCGAATAGTATTCCATTGCACCACAGTTTGCTTATTCATTCAGCAGTTGATGGACATTTGGGTTGTTTCCAGTTTATGACATGGAAGTCTTTCTGTGGGCAGTTTTCATTCCTTTTGGGTAAATGCCTAGGGGTGGGATTGCTTGGTCATGTGTTAGGGACGTGTTTCGCCTTATAAGAAACTGCCAAACTGTTTTTCAAAGTAGCTGTATAGTTTTGCATTCTCATTAGCAATGTATGAGAGTTCTACTTGTTCCTGTGTATCCTCACTGGTATTTGGTATTGTCAGCTTTTTTTTTCCTTTTAATTTAGGTGTCAGCCATTCTAATAGTTGTTTCGTGGTATCTCATTCCAGTTTTAGTTTACATTTCTCTAATTACTAATAATTTTATTGTTGCATATCTTTTCATGTTCTTACTTGCCATCTATTATCTCTACTTTGAAGTGTCTGTTAAGTTATTTTGCCCATTTAAAAATTGGATTGTTTTCTTTTTACTGAGTTTTGAGCTTTCTTTATATAGTCTGGATACAAGTCTTTTATCAGATAGGTGTTTTGCAAATGTGTTCTCCTGGTCTGTGGCTTGTCTTTTCATTTTATTAACAGTGTTTTTTTTTTTTTTTTTTTTTTTTAAAGGAGAGAAGTTTTAAATTTAGATTAACTCTATCAACTTTTCAATTTAAGATTTCTGCTTTTTGTGTCCTAGCATAGAAATTGCCTAACGTGTGCCAAGGTCACAAATATCTATGATTTCTTCTAGAAGTTTTGTATTTTTATTTTTACTTTTAGGTCTGTGATCCATTTCATGTTAATATTTGTGTATGGTGCAAAGTAAGAATCAAGGTTAATTTTTTTATATGGATATTTAATTATTCTAGCACCACTTGTTGAAAAGACTATCCTTGGTCCATTGACTTATCTTGGCACCATATATGTCTGGGTTTATTTCTAGATTCTAGTCTGTTCTATTGTACTTCTCTCCATATGCCAGTACAACATTGTCTTGATTTCTCTAGTTCAGAGTTTCTTAATGGCAGCACTATTAACATTTTGGGTTCAATGGTTCTTTGTTGTGGATGCCTGTCCTGCACATTAGAAGTTTAGCAATATTTCTGACTGCCTGGTAGATGTCAGTAACTCCCCTCATTCTTAGTTGTGACAACCAAAAATGTTTCCAGACATTGCTAAATGTCCCCCTAGGGAGTAAAATTGACCTTGATTGAGTTTCACTGCTTTAGTTCTGTAGTAAGTCTTGAAATCAGATAGTGTGAGTATTCTTTATTCTTTTAAAAAATCTTTTTGGCTATCTAGGTCTTATGCTTTGTATACAGATTTTAGTATCTTCTTGTCAATTTCTATTTAAAAAGCCTCCTGGATTTTTGGTTGGAATTTCTTCGAAACTAGACCAATTAGAGATCACTATCTTAACAGTGGTTTTTTTTTTTTTTTTTTTTTTAATCCATGAACATATCTCTCTCCATTTACTTAGGTATTCTTTCTTTTCTCTCATCAATGTTTTATAGTTTTCAACATACAAATTTGTACATACATTTTTCATGTTTTTCAGTGCTTTGACAAACAGTAATATAAAAATTTCTTTGTTAGTGTATAGAAATATAATTTTAAAAACCTTATATCATATGACCCTCCTAAACTCATTTTAGTTCTAGTAGCTTTTTATAGACTCTTTGAGATTTTTCTAAATAGGAAATTATGTTATCTGTGAATAAAGACACTTCTCATTCTTTCAAATCTGTAAGTCTTTTATTTGTTTTTCTTGCCTTATTGCACTGGCTAGAACTTCTAGTACTTTGCTGAATAGAAATAAGGAGAGTGGACATCCTTGCCTTGATCCTGGCACTGGAGGAAAATATCAGTCTTTCTCTAAAGTATGATGTTGGGTATAGTTTTAATTTTGTTTCAGAGAGGCCCTTTATCAGGCTGAGGAAATTCCCTTCTCTAGCAAATTTGCTGTGAATTTTTATCATGACTGGTTATCAAATTTTGGCAAATGCTTTCTCTTCATCTACTGAGATGATCACAGGCCAGAAATTCCTGGCCAGATGCGGTGGCTCATGCCTGTAATCCCAGCACTTTGGGAGGCCAAGGCAGGAGGATCACCTAATGTCAGAAGTTTGAGACCACCCTGGCCAACATGGTGAAACCCTGTCTCTACTAAAAACACAAAAAAATTAGCTGGGTATGGTGGTGGGTGCCTGTAATCCCAGCCACTCAGGAGGCTGAGGCAGGAGAATTGCTTGAACCTGGGAGGCAGAGGTTGCAGTGAGCTGAGATCATGCCACTGCGCTCTAGCCTGGGTGACGAGTGAGACTCCATTGCAAAATAGAAAAAAAAAAAAAAAAAAAGAAGAAATTCCTAACAACGGCAAGGCCATTGTTAGGAATTTTTAGTTTCATGTTCATGAGGGGTATTGGTCTGTAGTTTTGTTTTGCTAAAAGGTATTGTCTGGTTTTGTTATAAGAGTAGTGCTGGTCTATAAAATAATAGGGGCCAGATGCGGTGGCTCACTCCTGTAATCCCAACACTTTGGGATCCCAAGGATTGTGGATCACTTGAGGTCAGGAGTTCGAGACCAGCCTGGTCAACATGATGAAACCCCGTCTCTACTAAAAATACAAAAATTAGCCAGGTATGGTGGTGCACACCTATAGTCCCAGCTACTTGGGAGGCCGAAGCACGAGAATTGTTTGAACCCAGGAAGTGGAGGTTGCAGTGAGTCGGGATTGTGCCACTGCATTCCAGCGTGGGTGACATAGCAAGACTCTGTGTCAAAAATAAAAGATAAATAAACTAAAATAAAATAATAGGGAAGTCTTCCCACTTCTGCTTTATGGACGTGTTTGTGCAGAACGATTTCTCTTTTAAGGCCCGTGAGCTTACAGATGATATTGAAGATCCCTCAAGGATTTCTTTAGTAAAATAAAAAGTATCAGGTACCTCTAGTTCATTTTCTCATTCTCTATTTTATTTTTTTGAGATGGAGTCTCATTCTGTTGTCCAGGCTGGAGTGCAGTGGCACAATCTCGGCTCACTGCAATCTCCACCTCCCAGGTTAAAGCGATTCTCCTGCCTCAGCCTCCAAGTAGCTAGGACTACAGGCATGCACCACTGCACCCGGCTAATTTTTGTATTTTTAGTAGACATGGGGTTTCACCATGTTGGCCAGGCTGGTCTCGAACTCCTAACCTCAAGTAATCTGCCAGTCTCGGCCTCCCAAAGTGCTGGGATTATAGGCATGAACTACCATTCCTGGCCCATTTTCTCATTCTCAGAGCTACCAGCAGATACAACTTTGGTTTAAGGTCTAGGGAAAACAGCCTGGGTGAGGGAAAATTGCATTGGTTGCATTCAGGAGACTGAGGTCACCCCTGGCTGTTACTTACCAAATCATTTCACTTTTCAGGGCTTTCGTTTTCTCATCTATGGATAACAGCCTCAAGATCTTCCCTTCTTCTCCCATCCCCCGTCTGTGTCTTTACAAGCCATAAGCAGATGTTTTGGTGGAGTTCTACCATCTGCATTTCCTGCTTCTTCCTACATTAGCAGCCAAGCCCAGCCAAGGATTTTCATTCTGAAAAGGGAAGAGTTTTCCCACAGTTTGCTGTCATAGTTCCAGTGTGAGGCCCAGATAAATATAGGCCTATCTTCAATCTTCATTGGATTTTAAAAAATTATGAAAGTAACATATATTTTATTAAATTCAAACAATACTCAGGTAGATGCAGTAAAATGCAAAAGGCCCTGTTGGCCTTGTGTATTGGTCCACTCTCACGCTACTATAAAGAACTGCCCGAGACTGAGTAATTTATAAAGGAAAGAAGTTTAGTTGACTCACAGTTCCGCATGGCTGGGGAGGCCTCAGGAAAGTTACAATCATGGCAGAAGGGGAAGCAAACACATCCTTCTTCATATGATGGCGGGAAAGAGAAGTGCCGAGTGAAGTGGGGAGAATAAAACCATCAGGTCTTGTGAGAACTCACTATCACAAGAATAGCATAGCGGTAACCGCCCCCATGATTCAGTTGCCTCCTACAGAGTCCCTTCCACAATGCATGGGGATTATGGGAACTACAATTCAAGGTGTGATTTGGGTGGAGACACAGCCAAACCATATCACCTTGCTATTCCTTAGAGTCATGCTGTCAATCAAGTGTGATGGATCCTTCCAGACCTCTTCATACAAATATTTATATCCATAGACGTAGCCTCAATTTTTTTAAGATATAAAAGGTATAATATTTAGCAACTTGCTTTTCCCATTAACATTATATCGTGACTGTCTTTCCATGCTAACTAAATTGTGTCATGAGAGAACTTGAACTTCTTTTTTTTTTTTTTTTTTTTTTTGAGAGGGAGTCTTTCTCTGTCCCCAAGGCTGGAGTGCAGTGGCGCGATCTTGGCTCACCGCAACCTCCACCTCCTGGGTTCACGCCATTCTCCTGCCTCAGCCTCCCGAGTAGCTGGGACTACAGGCGCCCACCAACACGCCCGGCTAATTTTTTGTATTTTTAGTAGAGACGGGGTTTCACCATGTTAGCCAGGATGGTCTCGATCTCCTGACCTCGTGATCCGCCCACCTTGGCCTCCCGAAGTGCTGGGATTACAGGCTTGAGCCACCGCGCCCGGCCGAGAGAACTTGAACTTCTGTTAGAAACAGGGAAAGACCTTTTATTATAAAAGAGAATAGCTTTAACAACACAGGTCAGATTCAAACCTAGAGTTAAAATATCTCCTTAGACGGTTCTGCCCATATTCCTTTACTCCCTGGCTTCCTTCTCTAGACGATACTTCCGCAGACATTTAAGAAAAATCATGGGCCCTTTTAAACACCACATAGAGTGGGGACAAACTCATGTTTTAACCAATCCTAGATATAAATAAGCCCAAGTAGCTGCCTCAAGCATAGGCCAAGGTCGCTGCTGCACCTGCCTCCTGTTCACTCAGGCGCAGCTTTGCCCAAGTGTCCTAACCATGAGAGGTGAATTCGATTTAGATTGAGATTTATATATGTTAAATCTATTCTTAGCTAGAAATAAAATCTCCTGACGTCAGACACACAAAATGGTTTTGGTATTTATACAGTTCAAGTAAATGGGGAAGCCTAGAATACTTCTAACTTCAGTCTTTCCACATGAAATATGGAATGAAGTATCTAGAATGAAACTGGGACTCCCAGACCTGTCTGCCTACCTCTGTCCCTAGTAGTGAATGCCGTTCCCCTGTCACTTGCCTTTTTATTTGCCAGGTGTCAACAGCAAACCCAAGGCTGAAGAAAAATTGGAAGTGTGAGAAGAAAATGTGTTGAAATTGACAGTGTGGCTTATAAGTTCTTGTTGAAAAGGGATGAATAGAAATATCTCTAGATCTGTATCCTTCATTATCAGTTAAGAAGTCTTTGTTTTGAAAAGAATGGGAGGATCAGTCTTTGGAGCATTATTTTGTATATAATTAAGCTGGGTGAAAGTGTATTAAAAAATCAGCATCCTAGAACTGTCTTTGGCAGTTTCCTGTTATCTTATTAATACTGGAGATGAACATATGAATCAACCTGGTGAACCCTACAGAAACTGAACTTTTTTTTCCAGTTGGGTGGGGAATATTTCTCTAGTCTCTAGTTCAGCAATAAGCACATCTTAAACAAGTGTTTTCCATTCTTGTGACCAATGTAATATCTTTACTTTTCCCTGCAGAGACAACAGTCTCCAGAGTTTGGTACAACAGTTCACGGCTGTCGAAGCTTTCAGTTTCTTTTCCTATTTGAATCTTACACTGCTCCTAAGAGAGGGCTGAGAAAGTGATTTGCTAAAGGTCACACATTGGTCCAGGGATATGCACATTATTCTATGATTCAGGGGACAGATCACCTAGCTACATAACTAAAACTAGCTCCAGTATGGGGCCTCAGGCCACGGGGGAATCCCAGGTGACATATTCATAATAGGAATGAAATATAACCAGGCCACATGGATGCTATAATTAATTGATAGAAATAACAGCTAATACTTTTGAGCATTTACTGTTTGTATCAGCTCATTTGATTCTCATACCAACCCTATGAAGTAGGTTCTGCAATTATCCCCATGTTTCAGAAGAGGGAACTGAGGCACAGAATAACTTAACAGTAACTGGTTCAGTGTCTCCCAGTTAACTGGCAGAGTAGATAGATTGGAACCCAGGCAGTTTGATTCCAAAGCCCACCCTCTGCTTCATGATATTGCCCTCCAGGATATTAAGAGGCTAAGGTTACTGGCTGTGCATCCCCTGGGCCCAGTGCCTCTTCTTCCTATGGCCCAGTTCATCCTTCTGCCTCTTTCTGGAGACTGGCTTTTTCTGCTTCCCCATAGCTTCTTGGTTCCCCTGACGATAAACCTTGCATGAGGCTTTTCACTTGCTGTGGTGCTCACTGCAGCCAGAGTGGGCAAGGCTCTTTAGTTTAAACGCCCACCATCAAGACTCTGCCCCCATTCCACATTCCCATGAGGGATAGTCAAGCTGCTGCAATCTGGCCGATGGAATTAGGGAATCTACCCTTCATCCATTCAGCAGAGGCCAGAGGAGAAGGGACACATGGTATAAAAATGACTTCTTAGCCTGATCCCCCTTTCACCATGGCCTTGGTAGAGGTCAGTTTTAAATGTCAGTTTGGAGGGCAAACTTCTGAACATTTGTCTCCTCCTTCGTAGCAGTAAAAGACAACTTCACATGTTGGTAAGCTTGTTCTATGGAAGATAACAATGACAGGTGGCCTGCTTGATAATGTTGGCCAATTTTCCTGGTATAAATACTCCCACCATGGCTGATTTCAAGCTACTAACATGATAATGGAGTTGGGAAGTGATGGCTCAACTGGCTCAGCTCTGATGTGACCTGGCCCTGGCACACCAATGCTCCTATCCATATATGGGCTAGAGGCAGGGAAGCTTCCACAGTAAGTGCACAATGTCTCCAAGGAGTTTGAAACCTAGGCTTCACAGGCCAATCAACTAGTTGCATTTATAATTATGTAAAAGGGAACAAGATTTCGAGGTAGAGAGGATGGGAGTCAGATTTGCTGCATGCAGTCTAAAACAGCTTCAAACACTGTGTATAGTCCCAGTGGTACAACCTAGTAGGCACTCAGCGATGCTTTACAAAAAAATTGCAATTTCCTTTGATTATAGTGTCTCACTTGTGACATATAATTAACCCTTTCACTTATTTTAAGACGTCAGACCTAATTTTCTTGAATGAGCATTGGTTTGGTTTTCTGGCACGGAAAGGTGTAATTTTTCTTTGCTTTCAGATGTCAGCAGCTCCTCCTCCTTTGCTGTCATCATGTCATCATGTTTCAAACCTAGAGATGCGGAGTCCACGTGGTACCCTAGTAGACGTCTTTCAGTTGGATACACATTATTAGTCTCAATTGGAGGCTTTTATTTATGATCATAAGGCTGTCTCTCAGTTCATGTAATTATGCTAAAAGCCAAGACAGTCATGTGACTGCCACTTCCGACGGCGTGTCTGGTGCCATAGCAGATCTCAAGGCCTGTCTGATTGGGCTCTTTTCATTTGCACATCTGAGAAGGAGACTGGGAGTCTTGGCTTCAGTGTGCTGCTTAAGCTGCTGCCGACATTCCCCATCTTTCTTCCTGATGTGACGATGTTGCTCACCTTGGCCAGCTCTCACAACGGGTCGTGTTGGTCACTGGGAGATGCAGGGAGGAGGTGTCAACAGTGTGGATCTCTCACCCTCCTTAGACACGGAACTCCCAGTGTCCTACTGATGGAAGGTCAGTATCTTTACCTATAAAAATAGCACAATTAATTTATTCTTTTAATTTCCCATGGGGCATAGCAAGAGAAAAAATCTTACAAGATTCTTCTTTCATGTTTTATTGAAGATTTGTCCTAGTTTGTGAATATGTTGACTTCTGAATAAGAAGACTAACATTTATGAGACAGCTATTATTGTGTTAGTCACTGGATCAAGGGTTTAATCTTATTGAGTCCCCATGACGACACTGTCAGGTAGTTCTTGCCCATTTTGCTTGGAGGAAGTTGAGATTGAGGGAACATGTAAAAACCAACTGGCCTAAGGGCACATTGCTTGTAAGTAGTGGAGCTGGGATTTGAAACTAGATCTGATTACAATGTCAATATATTATCAGTTATACAGTGCAGTCCTTCCCTACCCACCCAACCTTTTATGAAATTGTCAAACACACGGAAAAGTAGAAAGAACAATATAGTAAACACCCCTATACCTACCATCTAAATGGTGCAATTAACATTTTGCTTTATCATATATCCGTCTGTCCCACTATCCATCAATTCATCTTATTTTTGATGTATTCAGAGTACATTGCAGACATCAGTACATGTCACCCCTAAATACTTTCGCATCGTGTCATTGATTAGGGTTCAGTATTGATTAGGGTTCAGTATTTATGACTCTTTTTCTGAGGTAAATTTTACATACAATGAAATACAAAACCCTTAAGTACATATTCTTGTTTTTACAAATGTATACACCTGTGTATCCCAAATCCCTGTCAAGATACAGCACGTGACCATGACCCCAGAAAGTAAGTTTTCTTTTGCCTTTCTGCAGACATTCCCATCTCTTCTATCTCGCCCCACCCAATCCAAGCAACCATGGTTTGATTTTGTTTTTCACCATAGTTTAGTTTTTATATCACGCAGTTAAAAAACAACCAAATTGCCAGTTTTCTTTGTTCTGCAGCAAAAGGTAAAAGTGAGTATCTATCCTGCGTGTACAATAAAGATACCACTCCAAGACAATTGGTTTCCCTACAGTTGTGATATACCATGCAGTCTCAAATAGTGGTGTCTGTTGTTTCCAAATTGATTTTCCTTAATATGTATTAATTCAGACAGTATCTATTAGGCATCTGTGGGTGGCAGGCACTGGGCTCCCCCTTTATAGTACTTCTTTTCATTGGTAACCACATACTTATGACATTAGTCAGCCACTTCCATGAATAAGTATGATTGCTAACAGAGGGGAAGCCAAAGGTGCAGGTGGGAGGCTGGAGGAAGGGACCCGCCTTGGTGAGTGAGGAGAAAGGTTAGGGAAGGCTTTCCAGAGAAAGTGACATTTCAGGCAACATCTATTACAGAAGGAGGAATAGGAGATAACCAGGTAGGGACTGGGGCCAGTGGAGAAGTGGGGACTGTCCTCTGTGTTGGGAAGGGCTGTGATTCATTCCTGAACCACAGAGAAGGTCCGTGTGTATGGTGGGCAGGAATAGAGGGGAGAGTGAGTGGTGAACGAGGGAGGAGAGGTAGCAGGACCAACATCACCCAGGAGATGGACTGTGACCTTTATCTTCAGAGCAATGGGAAGCCATTGCATGGTTTAAAGTAAAAGAGTGACCGTGACATTCAGTTATCTAACCAATTGAGTTGGATGAAGAAGAGGCATGGTTGGTGTGTTCTGGAATTACAGTGAAAATTAAACACCAACAACATGAAACTTCCAAATTTTAGGAGAGCCCTAATTTGCATTGTGAATCATACACAGATTTTCTGATTCCTCCTGTGATTTGTCTTCCTGGCCTATGTGACGGCCCAGGCAATGGTAGTGACTAATAAACATCCTCTGTGCCTCCAGCTCTTGCCCCGCCCTCCCATTTTCACTGCCTCCATTTCTTTGTCTCCTTTGCTCCTTAACTCACTCCCTTTCCATCCTTCATGGAAAGGAAAAAGGATGCTATTAGTCACCAGTGCTTGCCTGACTGCCGAATCCTGGGGCAGTTATCTAATCTCTCTTGCTCTGTGACTCTTTTTTTTTTTTTTTCTTTTTTTTTGAGACAGAGTCTCGCTGTCGCCCCGGCTGGAGTGCAGTGGCGCGATCTCGGCTCACTGCAGTCTCCGCCCCCCGGGGTTCACGCCATTCTCCTTCCTCAGCCTCCCGAGTAGCTGGGACTACAGGCGCCCGCCATCTCGCCCGGCTAATTTTTTGTATTTTTAGTAGAGACGGGGTTTCACTGTGTTAGCCAGGATGGTCTCGATCTCTTGACCTTGTGATCTGCCCGCCTCGGCCTCCCAAAGTGCTGGGATTACAGGCGTGAGCCACCGTGCCCGGCTTGCTCTGTGACTCTATAGATCCTCCTGGGGTAGCCTCTTTCAGACTCATGGATTTAGCAATCACTTATGTACTGTTGGTGCGAAAAACTCTCAGCTCTCTCTTGAGGATGAGACTTATGCCTAAGCAGTTTATTGGATATCTCTACCCATGGCTACTGACAAGTCAGCATTTCTCCCTCAAAGGGAACTCTTTGCCCCTTGAGTCTGGCTCCTTATTCTGTGTTTTCGTCTGTATTACCTCTTTCAGTGAGTATGACCACCATCCATTTGTTAGAGCCCAAAATCTGACAAATGTTCTAGATTCTTTTTTTTTTCACCCCGTTGTTAGAGCCAGCATTCTGAGAATTGTTCTAGATTGTTTTATAGTTCATCATTTAGTTGGCCATTACATTTTGCTGATATAATTTCTTTTTTTTTCTGAGACAGTCTTACTCTGTCGCCCAGGCTGGAGTGCAGGGGCATGATCTCGGCTCACTGCAACCTCTGCCTCCCAGGTTCAAGCGATTCTCCCCACTTAGCCTCCTGTGTAGCTGGGACTACAGGCATGTGTCACCACACCTGCCTAAATTTTGTCTTTATTTACTAATATTTTTGTAGACTCAGGGTTTCTCCATATTGCACAGGCTGGTCTTGAACTCCTGGGCTCAAGTGATCTGCCTGTCTCAGCCTCCCAAAGTGCTGGGATTACAGGTGTGAGCCACTGGGCCCAGCTGCTGATTGCATTTCTGAACACTCTCATAATTCTGACAATTTTCTGTCTTTGCTGCCTTATTTCAGACCCTCCCTCCTTTTGGTCCACGTTCTTACCAAAGCTGCGTCTCCTAATTGTCCCCCGTCTCTAGTCTTGGCCCCCTTTAAACCAGCCTCGTCCTCCAGCCAGAGATTCTTATAAAATATAAATCAGCCCAAACCTTTTGTCAGCTTCTTATAACTCAGTTTGACTTCATTGCTTAGCAATCTGCGTCCTTTATGAATGTACCACCTCCAACTCACACCTGCCACTATAGCCAGGCTTGCAGTTTCCCCAGAGCCCTTTGTGCCTTTTACATTTTATTCTTTCTGCCTGGGAAGCCCTTCCCAGCCTTGTCTGCATGATTAGCATCTACACTTCTTCAAGACTCAACTCAGGTGTTAGGCCTGCAGGCAGCCTTCCCTGGCATGCACTCTGCCCTCTGCCTTAAGAATTAGATGCCATCTTCTCTGCTTCTGTCTCCTGGGCCATCCTTGAGGTCTCCTGGCCTGTCTCCTTCATCAGACTATGAACTCATCAGAGCAGTGGTTCTCAAAAGGTAATCCCGGGTACAGTGGGGTCCTGGAAACCCCTTCACAGTTGTGATCAATGTGTTAAAAACTATTTTGGTTATAAGCGAGGACACACATGGTTATTAGCCATGTCTACTAGAAGAAACAATGAGCTAAGTGCCTAGTGGGACAACTTGCTTAGAGAAAGGGGGAAGAAAATACTATAAAGTCAAGCCAGCACTAAGGAACAACCGAGGCACATTGCCTCCCGGGCGTAGAAGACAACGTTCAGGAAGCAGGGCAGGAAGCAGTGCTACTTACACCGTGTAAAGGTTGGATAAGTGTGGAGTCGGTTTAAGGTCTAGGGTACGAAGGTGTGAAGACAACCCCGAAAACTTGAGAACCGCTCTCTTTTTTTTTTTTTTTTTTTTTTTTTTTGAGACGGAGTCTCGCTCTGTCGCCCAGGCTGGAGTGCAGTGGCGCAATCTCGGCTCACTGCAAGCTCTGCCTCCCGGGTTCACGCCATTCTCCTGCCTCAGCCTCTCCGCGTAGCTGGGACTACAGGCGCCCGCCACCACGCCCGGCTAATTTTTTGTATTTTTAGTAGAGACGGGGTTTCACCGTGGTCTCGATCTCCTGACCTCGTGATCCGCCCGCCTCGGCCTCCCAAAGTGCTGGGATTACAAGCGTGAGCCACCGCGCCCGGCCAAGAACCGCTCTCTTAAAAGCTGGGATCATGTTTTATTTGTCTTAGCACAGGGTCTTGCACATACATAATAGCTACAGGATAATCGTGGTGTATATAAAGGAAGGAAGAGAATCTCCTGGTATGTTCTCACAGTGCCTCTGAAAACCTGTTGTGTTATTCCTGCTCTTTAAACCTTTTTGACCATTCTGCCTACAAGTGTACATGGATAGCACAGCACTAGTGGTGGGATGGAGTACAGGCATCACAAGCCAGGTACTAACTTCTCTCCACAGATGGGTTATCAAAAATTAAACACTTGTGGCTGGGCGCAATGGCTCACACCTGTAATCCCAGCACTTTGAGAGGCTGAGGCAGGAGGATCGCTTGAGCCCTGAAATTTGAAACCAGCCTGGGCAACATGGTGAGGCCCCCTCTCTACCAAAAACTAAACAAAAAGTAGCATGGTGTGGTGGTGTGCACCTATAGTCCTAGCTACTAGGGAGGATGAGGTGGGAGGATCACTTGAGCCCAGGAGGCAGAGGCTGCAGTGATCTGAGATCAAGCCACTACACCCCAGCCTGGACAACAGAGCCAGATCCTAACTCATAAATAATAAATAATAAACAATGAACACTTGTCAAACAAAATGAAACATCACTTAAAAATCAAGAGCTTCTCCATAAAAAAAAAATCAGGATTTCTAGGTTCCCTTGAAATAGTCAGAAGTTTAACCATACTGGTCCTATATTTCTGGATGGCCACACTTGGCTGAAGCTTAGTAGTGGTGCCTCTTTTAGACGGGGCATCTGTCACGGCTCCCGTTTGTCCCATTTCACTCTCATATTGGCTGCAATGAGCTAACTGTGGTAACAAACCAACCCCCAAATCTACAATGGCTTAAAGCCAGAGAAGTTTATTTCTCACTCACATAAAGACAAAATGAGTGTTCCTGATGGGCAGAGAGCTCTCTTTAAAGCAGCGATTCGGGGACCCAGGGTCCTTCCATTTTGTGGCTTTGCCATATTCAGTCTGTGGCTCCCAAGGCTGCCCTGCTTGTCTGCATGCAGCAGATGGAAGCAGACAGAGAGTAACAGGTCCCTAAGTGATGTGTAGCATTCTGTGCACATTCCATGGGTTAGTGCTCTGTGACTTGGCCATAGTGACCTGCAGGGAGAGGCTGGGACACGCAATCTTAGAGTGGGTCCAGAAAGTAGAGGTAACAGGTTTGGCGAACAGCCAGCTATTACCTGACCCAATTCATTTATTTCATCTACTTGGCCCTTTGGTATTTGAGTTTGCAATCCGTGCTTTTAACAGCAACAGGCTTTGGAGATAAGGAAACCTAGGTTCAAGTCACTATAATGTCAACTCTAGCAGGACAGGAACTTAATCTGTTTCGTTCACTGCCTAGAGCAGTCTCTGGCACACAGTAGGTGCTCAATAAGTCTTTGTTGATTATATGAATGACTTCCTTCTGCCCCTAGCAATAATAATAGCTGACACTTAATGTTCACAGTGTGCTTAACTCTGTTAGTAGGTTGGGTGCTATCTCAGGAAAAAGATGCTAAGATTTGAACAGCCATAAGGTAAATGTGAAAATTATTTTCTTTTTCTCTTCTCTCTAATTTTCAGGATGTTTCTGGAACTCTCTTTATATATTGATGAGAAAATGTAACATATTTTCTTTTTCATATTTTAGAAGGCTTTCTAGAATATGAAAAGAAGACTATTTCTTTAACATTTTAGAAGGAAGGCTTTATTTTTTATTTTTTATTTCCTTAGGTTTTTGGAGAACAGGTGGTATTTGGTTACATGAGTAAGGAGAAAATGTAACATGTTTTCTTATTGGCTGACTGCTAGGGTGAAAAAACAGCTGTTTTCAACTTGTAGTTTCGGGAGACAAATGGTTGTTACCTCAAGATAAGATTTTTTTTTCCTGTATGTAGTAAATTCTGGTTAAATTGGACTCAATTGTACTTCAAGTGGATTGTAGTCTGCTGTCTTCTGTTTAGCAAAAAAGTTCGTGTTATTTTCAAAGTCACCTTGACATCTTTTCGCCGTACTCAGCACGGAGGGCAGACGGTCCAATAGTTTTCCTGCAGTTTGAGGTCCTGATGGTGGTACATGCGAAGGGCAATATCTTTGTTGTTATTGTTGTGACTTTCTCATTTATTTGGGGGCAGCTTTGAGGTTAACTGGAAGGAATTGATTGTATTTTTTTCTTTCTCCATAGGAATACAAGTAAAATTCCTCATACCTTGTTATCCCTGGTGTTGTGTCTTTGCTAGTTATTATGGGACCAGATAGCCTAAAGACCTCACCTAGAGCAACTTAAGGTGATAGCACCCATGTTCTGGGCAGCAGGAAGTGAATTACCTTTGCATGAAGTATGTCCTATTACAGGACCATCAGACCATTGGAAGCCCACCTTTCCCTTAACTGAAGGGGGCTACCAGAGTTGCAGGAGCTTAGCTGCAGATCTCTTCCAGATGCAGCCTGAATCCCTTTTGCCAGAAAAATATCCATGAGAAGATTGAAAACTACAATAAAAGTAGTGATGTATAAACACATAACTAAAATAAATAGATTACTACAATATTTACAGAAGTATTGTGAGAGGAAGAGATTAATGTGGATTATGCTGGTAGAATTTCTAGTGAGTTGGGTTAATTGGAAGGAGGACCTTGAATAGAGGTTGAATGGAGAAAGTCTGACTTGACGGGGTCTGGGATCCTTCTCATGGCATTGGGTAACTAGGACACAGCCTAAAGTAGGTAGAGTGAAGGGACTCAGCTGAACTTACTCTTCTCCCTTTAACTTATCAATAGCCTTAACTTTCTTTTTTTTTTTTTCTCTTTCATTTAAAAGCTTCCAAAAAAACGGCTGGGCATGGTAGCTAGCACTTTGGGAGGCTGAGGCAGGTGGATCACCTGAGGTCAGGAGTTTGAGACCAGCCTGGCCAACATGATGAAACCCTGTCTCTATGGAAAATAGAAAAATTAGCAAAGCATGGTGGTGCACACCCGTAGCCCCAGCTACTGGGGAGGCTGAGGCAGGAGAATCATTTGAACCTGGGAGGCAGAAGTTGCAGTGAGCCGAGGTTGCGCCATTGCACTCCAGCCTTGCTGACAAAGTGAGACTCTGTGTCAAAAAAAAAAAAAAAAAAAATTCCAAAAATGAATTGTTTAAGCTCTCCTCTGTTTTCTAAATTTTATCGTAATTTGTTTAAAAGTGAAAACATTTTAGGCTGGGCGCGATGTCTCACGCCTGTAATCCCAGCATTTTGGGAGACCAAGGTGGGTGGATCACAAGGTCAGGAGTTCGACACTAGCCTGGCCAATATGGCGAAACCCTGTCTCTACTGAAAAAAATACAAAAATTAGCCAGACGTGGTGGCGGGCCCCTGTAGTCCCAGCTACTTGGGAGGCTGAAGCAGGAGAATCTCTTGAATGCAGGAGGCGGAGGTTGCAGTGAGCCAAGATCGCGCCACTGCACTCCAGCCTGGGCGACAGAGCGAGACTCCATCTCACCAAAAAAAAAAAAAAAAAAAAAAAAGAGTGAAAACATTTTTTTCTATTTAAAAAATGTATTACAAGGTAATCTTTTAATAATAAAGGAAATTTATGAAAGGAAAAATCATATCTTTTTTTTGTTTGTTTTTTAAATCAGGTTGGAACACTGAAAGTTCCGATTTGGTGGTTGGCTATTTTTTTTTTTTTTTTTTTGAGATAGAGTCTTATGGTTGCCCAGGCTGGAGTGCAGTGGCACAATCTCGGGTCACTGCAACCTCACCTCCTGGGTTCAAGAATTCTCCTGCCTCAGCCTCCCAAGTAGCTGGGATTACAGGTGCCTGCCACCACACCTGGCAAATTTTTGTATTTTTAGTAGAGACGGGGTTTCACCATGTAGGCCAGGCTGCTCTTAAACTCCTGACCTCAAGTGATCTGCCTGCCTCAGCCTCCCAAAGTGCTGGAATTACAGATATGAGCCACCACACCTGGCCTGGTGGTTAGCTATTAAATAGTAACATCATATGTTAATATTGTTCAAAAATGTAAAAAAAAAAATGGTAACATTAGGCCTGCTTCCACTCTATACCAATGCTGCTGCTCCACATGGCTTATAACCAGTCTGGGGTAAGCTGAGTACAGGAACTAAAGGCTTAGAAATTTTAATGGCAATTAGGCATTAAAACTAGGACATCTGGGCATGTGATCAGTGGATCTATCTCATAGAGCAGGAACTAGTCCAGTTTGGGTGTGATTGAACTCTCATGGTAACGTGCAGATGGCATGAGCTATAGTAAAAGGACAGTTTGGTAGGTGATGGGTTGGAAGGTAAAAACAAGCAAGCAGAGAAACAAAGCACCAGTCCTTCCCCATGGATAGAGCTCTACAATACTTGCTACCACATTATCGCTCACTCTTCTTTCATTCATAACCTAGTTAGAAGAAGAAAAATCGCCCATAGCCCCAAGAGTCTAACACAACCATTGATAGGATTGATATCTTTCCTTTCATCTTTTGCTTTTTGGTGTGTACATGCCTTTTACAAATACATTTGTAACCATAATTCATCACAATTTCTGAATCTTAGGATTCACCTTCCTAGTTGACATATTATGGTAATTTTTGTGTTTCATATATAGTCTTAGTTAAAAAGACTTAATAATCAGTTATTGTCCGAATTGTCTCTTCTTTTATGAATTTTTGGCTCCTTTCACTCCAGTGAGTGTTTTTTCTGTTTTTTTCTTTTGAAATGGAGTCTTGCTCTGTCACCCAGGCTGGAGCTCAGTGGCGCAATCTCTGCTCATTGCAACCTCCACCTCCCGGGTTCAAGTAAGTCTCCTGCCTCAGCCTCCTAGGTAGCTGGGATTATAGGCGTGCACCACCACGCCTGGCTAATTCTTGTATTTTTAGTAGAGACAGGGTTTCACCATGTTGGCCAGACTTGTCTCGAACTCCTGACCTCAAGTGATCCACCTGCTTTGGCTTCCCAAAGTGCCAGGATTACAGGTGTGAGTCACCACGCCCGGCCCAGTTAGTGTTTATAATGTCATGAGATTTTTGTGTTTTGGGGTGGAGAGAAGGGGAATGCTTTTCTCCTCTATTCTAAATTTTGCTGGTTTATTGCCAGGCAACCAAAGAAGAACTGCTAGAAGATAAATCAAATGTCCTCTTTAGGATTCTGTTCTTATTAATCCCAGGAGTGGTGGTATATGCAGTTTTTATCCTGTGTTAGTTTTCTCTTTCAGATAAGATAAAATTCTTGTAAGTCCCCAAGCTTTCCTGGTGGCTGAGACTCCAGGAGATGAGCTGGCCATCTGGTGAAATGGACATCACCTCCTACACAGAGGCATCTCTCATGGTGGAATGTCATCCAAAGGGCCATGGTTCTGAATCCCCCAGCTCTGCCCGCTGTCCACTGGCCATCTGTTCCCCCTCACCCTCCAGGGTTTATTTTGGCTTTGCACGCTGACTGATGATCTCTTCTGAGTCACCTGTGCCCACCTTGGGCTTTTTTTTTTTTTTTTTTTTTTTAAATCCCTTCCCAAACCTTGGAAATGGTTCCAGATTGTACTCACTCAGTTTTGTGGATTCAGAAGGACAAAGATGAAGAAGATAGGAGGAGATGGCCATGTTTGGGTCAGATTCTTGTAGCACTCCGCTTCTCTTTGCTGTGGCACCTCCACTTTGTGGACTCAGATTTTTAGCTAACGGTGTTGTGAAGCCAGCCCTTGCTAGAAAGGAGCTGACTCCACTCATACTGCTAGGAAATTGACTTTTAATTCCTCACCAGTAAGTTGCTTATCTCAAGCCATCTTTAAGAAAGATGTTTAATAATATGTTCAATGTTTATTATTAATTAATAGAAAAATAATCTCTTGAACAGTCTTGTTAGCTTCTGACCTTTCACGTACAGCACATCTTTAAGAGTCACTGGTACCTACAAATGTATAGAAATCAACCCATCACATATTTACAAAACATGCATGATGTGTTAAGTAAGACCAATGCTAGGTAAGGTTCCCAAAGTGATACCAGTAGTGCTTTGAAGGTATGTAAGTAAGGACAGGGTTGCATGAAAATAGCTAATTGAATATGAAAGCTTAAGTATCCAGGCACAAAATAAGTGGTACAGAAAATAAATGAACTGGGCTATCAAATTTAGCATCCACTTTACCCTGAGTTACAATGGGAATGGACTGCTGGTGTCCCTAATGCTAAGAACTTGCCTGAAATAACAGCTTCTATAACAGCTTCTACTGAATGTCTGTGACTTGGGACCTCATGGTCTAGGATAATGCTAGGGGTCTTCTGGGAACTTCTGAGTCGTTGATTTTTACCAGAGCAGGTCTTAGAGAATCATGGATCAGCAACAGAATCTTTTAAAGCGAAGTTGGCATTTTGCTTCTGAAATATATTCTTACCCACAGCACATAGTAGAAATTGTGGATTAAAATTATCTTAAAACTGTTCTTACTTGAATTACCTAAAACTGTAGAATGTCTTTACTGAAAAACCCTATTTCATCTAAGTTATAGTAATAGAAATAGTTTCCACTTATTGTGCCAGCATTTCCCATGATCCAGACACTGTGCAGGGTGCCTGAGATGGCATTTAATTTTCACAGACCTCTTATGAGGTAAGAACTGTTATTATTCACATTTTGCAAATGGGGAAGCTGAGGCTTAGAGAGGTGATATAGCTTGCCCAGGACCACACAGCATAATGTTGGATCTGTCCTGAACCCAAGGCCTGTGCTCCTGTCCACTGCTAAGCTAAATGCTCTCCATGATTGTATCTGCCTTTCCTTTGCCCCATGAGCTGCATCCCAGGTCTAAGGATGAGATGAAGCAATTGTGTCTGATGGGCATGTATTGCTGTGGGCATTACAGAGGCTTTTCACATCCGCTGTCTCTGTAGTATGATCCGGCCACAAAGGGTGAAGGTGTGAGTAAGCGTGGCTGTGGCTCATATTATATATATATAAAATATATATCTCATATGATATATATTAATATAGTATATATAAATACATTATATTTATATAATACATAAAATATATTTATATATAAATAAAATTAAAATATATTTTAAAATATATATATTATATATATAAAATATTTCTAATATAATATAAAATATA